>NC_135980.1:4295980-4595980 GCF_053455715.1 Rhinoraja longicauda
GTAGGTAACCAGCTAGTTAGCTCAATAGCAAAATAAATGGCTAGATAGCTACGGAGCTAGTCAAGTAAATACCAAACCATCTAGATATCTCGATAGTTCGAGAGCTGATATATGGATAGCTAGATAGCTAGTCGGGGGCAAGATAGCTAGATAGACAACTAGATAGCAAGATAGCTCGATAGTTAGATAGCTAGATAGCAAGCTAGCCACACAGCTAGATGGCTGGTTAGCTGAATGGATAGATATCTAGCTATCCAGCTACCCAGCTATCTAGCAATCTAGCATCATATCTAGCTAGATAGCTAGATAGCAATGTAGCTAGCTGGATAGTTACACAGCTACATAGCTAGATAGCCAGATAGCCAGATAGCTAGATAGATAGCTGGATAGCTACAAAGGTAGATAGTTAAATAGCTAGATAGCTAGCTAGATGCATAGCCAGATAGCTACATCAGTAGATAGCTAGCTAACCGTATAACAAGATAGATAGTTACCTGGAAATTGGAGGAGCAGCACCTCATATTTCGCCTGGGCAGTTTGCAGCCCGGTGGTATGAATGTCGACTTCTCCAACTTTAGATAGCTCCTCTGTCCCTCCCTTCCCCTCCTCCTTCCCAGATCTCCCTCTATCTTCCTGTCTCCACCTATATCCTTCCTTTGTCCCGCCCCCCTGACATCAGTCTGAATAAGGGTCTCGACCCGAAACATTACCCATTCCTTCTCTACCGAGATGCTGCCCGACCTGCTGAGTTACTCCAGTATTTTGTGAATAAATAGATAGTTACCTGAAAAGATAAATATCTAGCTACCTGGCTAGATAGCCATATAGCTAGATATCTAGACTGTCTCGCTATCTATCTGGACAGCTAGATATCTGGTTGCATATGATGGCTATGAAGCTAGATGGCTAAGCTGGATTGGCTATGAAGCTAGATGGCTTGGCTAGCGGGCTCAATGGCTACTAAGCTGGATGGGTAGCTCGCTAGATTGATGGATTGCTAGACAGCTAGATTATTAGATGGCTACTTGTCCAGTTGGCTACATTGCTAGATGGCTATCTGGCAAGCTGGCACGATTGACTAGATGGCTAGATGGCTATTTGGGTAGATGGGCATTTGGCTAGATGGCAAGCCAGATAGCCAGATAGCTAGCTAGCTACCTAGCTATTTTGTGCTCTAGCTATCTAAATGTTTGGCTGTCTAGCCAACCTGTTATCTAGCCAGCTGGCTAGGCAGGTAGCCAGATAATTAACTAGCCAGTCGTCATCTAGCCATGTAGCTATCTACCCATCTAGATAGTTAGCTAAATAGTTATGTAGCTAAATAGTTATATAGCTAAATAGTTACAGCTAAATAGTTACAGCTAATTAGTTAGATCGCTAAATAGTTATTTAGCTAAATAGACACCTAAATAGTTATATAGTTAAATAGTTATGTAGCTAGTTAGACAGACTGGCAGACAGTTAGCAAGCTAGCTGGATAACTAGATAGCTGGCTAAATAGCTAGACTGCCAAATTGTTAGCTAGTTAGTTAGATAGCAAAATAAATAGCTATATAGCTATGTAGCTAGCCTGATAGCTCGCAAACTATCTAGTTATCTAGGTAGTTTGAGGGCTCGACAGCTCGAGGGCTAGTTGGCTAGATAGCTAGATAGCCAGCTCCATCTCTCGCCCACTGACACACTCCATTTCCCTCTCAGCAAAACACCATCTCTCTCTCTCTTTCTCTCTCACATTCCATCTCTTTCTCTCCTAATCAGAAATTACTAGTGCTCTTTCTCTCAAACACTCCATCTCTCTCTGACACACTCCCTCTCTCTCACGAAAACACATTCCACCTCTTTCTCTCTTCAGAAATTCCCATTTTCACATTCCCCCTGTCCTTCTCCTTTCCTTCCTCCCTCTTTCCCACTGCCCCTCTCCCACTAGTCTAGAGAGTTTTGCATCATATTCTGAAAATGCAAAGTTTGGATGTTCAGTATGCCCTCCCCCAATTCCCCATTTACCAGTGCCCTCCCCTAATGTCCCATTTACCGATTTCTTCCCGGATTCTTGATTTAATGGTGCTCTGACCACAAGGCTTTCAAGAGCTTAAAGATGCTGAACAATTCATGTCTTTCACTCTCTACATGTCTCTCTCACTGACACGCCATCTCTCTTTCACTAACACACTTTCTCTCTCTCTCTCTCTCACTGACACACTTCATTTACCCATTCCCTCCACAGATGCCACCTGACCAGCTGAGTTCCTCCAGCACTTTGCGTTTTACTCAAGGTCCCAACATCTGCAGTTCCTTGTGTCTTCAACAGAGCTGGAGATATTTTATCTTGTATACATTTCCTCCCTCACTCCAAAGACGTGCAGGTTTGTAAGTTAATTGACTTCAGTGAAGATTGTAAATGATCCCTAACGTGTAGGATAGTGCTCGTTTATGGGGATCGCTGGACGGCACGGACTCGGTGGGCCGAAAGGCCTGTTTCCCTGCTGTCTCTCTAAACTAAATAAAGCTCATTTGAAATACCGTGTTTAATTCTGCAGGAAGATCAGAGAGGTATAAAAGTTTTTTAAGTGAAATTAATGGGGGATAAGTAGGAAAGCAAAGAGAGGATATGAAAATATGATGACAAGCTATGAACCCAGTGCTGGACAATGGGACATAAAAGTGCTGGATTGACTCAGCGGGTCAGGAAGCATCCCTGAACAACATGGATAGGTGATATATAACATATATAACATATATAACAACTACAGCATGGAAACAGGCCTGTCCGGCCCTACCAGTCCACGCCGACCATTCTCCCTGACCTAGTCTCATCTACCTGCACTCAGACCATAACCCTCCAATCCCCTCCTATCCATATACCTATCCAATTTACTCTTAAATAATAAAATCGAGCCAGCCTCCACCACTTCCACCGGAAGCCCATTCCATACAGCCACAACCCTCTGAGTAAAGAAGTTCCCCCTCATGTTACCCCTAAACCTTTGTCCCTCAATTCTGAAGCTATGTCCCCTTGTTGGAATCTTCCCCACTCTCAAAGGGAAAAGCCTACCCACGTCAACTCTGTCCGTCCCTCTCAAAATTTTAAAAACCTCTATCAAGTCCCCCCTCAACCTTCTACGCTCCAAAGAATAAAGATGTTTCTGGTTGGGGTCCTTCTTCAGACCTGAAATGGGAGATGATTTGGGAATCAAAATGGGAGATGGTTTTCAACTGGAATAGACACGTTGGGACAAATGGCCTTCTCTCTGTGTCATAAACTTCCTATAGTTTGTGCGCGGGTAAGGTTTGAAATGGTCATTTGTAGCTCTGCCCTGCCTCCTCATTGGCCTCCCCCCAGCATGTCCTTCCATTGTCCCCAGGAAGTCTGTGTCGCTGCGATATCCGTGAACACTTCCTGTTTTCCGTTACTGTCTCTCCTGCATGGACGATGAGTGCCAGGTTGACAGATTTGTGGGTTTATTTCGTAAGGAACGGCTTAATTCCATTCCAGTAACTGAGAGGCAAGCTTGGACAAGCCAGGAAGACTCCAGCGGAAAGCTGTAGATAGCCTCGAAAATTTAAAGAGACATATTCGCTGCAAAGCAGGTCACACTCAGAGAGATCTCCCAGACTAATCTAAGGATAACCTCAACTAATATTTGAGAGTTGCGTACTTTACTGATTATGATGAATATTAGATTAGTTTAGTTTAATTTAGTTAGGCTTAGTTTGGTTTGGTTTGGTTTGGTTTGGTTTAGTTTAGTTTGGTTCAGTGATACAGCATGGAAACAGGCCCTTCGGCCCACCGAGTCCATGCCGACCAGCGATCCCCAGTACACTAGTTCTATCCTGCACACCGGGGACAATATTACCGAAGCCAATTAACTTACAAATCCGTGCGTCTTTGGAATGTGGGAGGAAACCGGGATTCCCGGAGGTAATCCATGTGGTGACAGGGAGAACGTACAAACTCTGTACAGACAGCACCCGTGGTCAGAAACGAACCTGGGTCTCTGGCGCTGTAAGGCAGCAACTCTACCGCTGCGCCACCGTGCCATCCTGACATATATAGAAGTCAAAACAGTATTGATTAATTATTAAATCTAAACCAGCTGTGTTAACTATCTCTTTTCTAGTCATTGCAGACTAATTAGGTATATTTTGTCAAGAAGTATACAACTCTGGAAGTAAAATTACAAGGTCTTTTGTGCTGGAACCGATTAGGGTTGTATATTCAATAGACAATAGGTGCAGGAGGAGGCCATTCGGCCCTTCAAGCCAGCACCGCCATTCAATGTGATCATGGCTGATCATTCTCAATCAGTACCCCGTGCCTTCTCCTCATGCCCCCTGACTCCGCTATCCTTAAGAGCTCTATCTAGCTCTCTCTTTAAAGCATCCAGAGAATTGGCCTCCACTGCCTTCTGAGGCAGAGAATTCCACAGATTCACAACTCTCTGACTGAAAAAGTTTTTCCTCATCTCAGTTCTAAATGGCCTACCCCTTATTCTTAAACTGCGGCCCCTTGTTCTGGACTCCCCCAACATTCTTTCAATATAGTACTTGGTTTCTATTTTCTCTCCAATGGACCTGATGACATCTTTCCCAATTGTAAGTGTTGTAAAGTCGGCTTTTCAACTGATGGTGCAGCTGGCTGAGCTGCTGCCTCACAGCGCCGAGAGACCAGGGTTCGAGCCTGACCTCGGGCGCTGTCTTTGCATCTTTCTTCCAGAGTAGGGGAATCAAAAACCAGAGGATATAGGTTTAATGGTGAGAGGGGACAGATTTAATAGGAACCTGAGGGACAACGTTTTGCATACAAAGGGTGGAAGGTGTATGGATATAGAATTCCACGGGCTCTCTGCCCTTTGAATGAAGAAATATCTCTTCCTCTCTATCCTAAATCTCAGCCTGCATCCTGAGACTGGAATTTAAGAGACTAGATACGATAGTGGCTTTTAAGAGACTCTTGGATAGCAATATGGCGAGACAAGGGTTGTGTGCAGGTACAGGGGGCGCTGTCTGTGTGGAGTATACACGTTCTCCCTGTGACCGAGCGAGCATCTCTGGGTATCTTGGTTTCCTCTCACATAAAAAAAAGTTTGTTAATGGACCTCTGTAATATTGCCCCCTGGTGTGTGTAGGGAGTGAGTGAGGAAGTGGGATAGCGTAGAGCTAGACATGCGGGCCAGGATAGAGTGGATGTGGAAAGGATGTTTCCACTAGTGGGAGTGTCTAGGACCAGAGGGCACAGCCTCAGAATAAAGGACATACCTTTAGAAAGGAGATGAGGAGGAATTCCTTTAGTCAGAGGGTGGTGAATCTGTGGAATCCTTTGCCACAGACGGCTGTGGAGGCCAAGTCAGTGTGTATTTTTAAGACACAGATTGACAGATTCGTGATTAGTACGGGTGTCAGGGATTATGGAGAGAAGGCAGAAGAATGGGGTTGAGAGGGAATGATAGATCAGCCACAATTGAATGGCAGAGTAGACTTGATGGGCCGAATAGCCTAATTCTGCTCCTTTAACTTATGAACTTATGAACTTATGAACTAGTGTGAACGTGTGATCAAAGGTCAGCTTGGACTCTGTGAACCGATGGACCTGTTTCCAAGCTGCATCTTTCAATCAATCAGCAATATTATGCAAGGTTGCATTTAATGTGGAATATTGACACAATTATCAATAATCAACGATCTAATAGTCTCCAAGATTTAGGTTCTTTCTTCAGTTTCACAGCCATGATGCATCGAGCTTAGAGCTGATATCCATTAAGTCATTGCAGTTTCCACAATCGTACGGTTTGATCGATATAAACTGCAACCTTCAACACTGCTCAGAAATTTAAACTTTAGTTGCAAAGTCCATTATTCAATGCATTTGAAAATGCCTGGACACTCTGGGGAAAGTTTAAAGGGGATGTGCTGGCAAGTTTTTTACTCAGAGGGTGGTGGGCGCCTGGAACATGCTGCCGGAGTGTAACTGTGTAACTGTGTGTACGTGTGTGTATGTGTACGTGTGCGTATGTGTGTGTGTGTGTTTGTGTACGTGTGTGTGTGTGTACGTGTACGTGCGTGTGTGTGTGCGTGTGTGCGTGTGTGTGTATGTGTACGTGTGCGTATGTGTGTGTGTGTGTTTGTGTACGTGTGTGTGTGTGTACGTGTACGTGTGTGTGTGCGTATGTGTGTGTGTGTGTGCGTGTGTGTGTGTGAGTGTGTGTGTGTGTGTGTGTGTGTACGTGTGCATATGTGTGTGTATGTATACGTGTGCGTATGTGTGTGTGTTTGTGTACGTGTGTGTGTGCGTATGTGTGCGTGTGTGTGTGCGTGTGTGTGTGTGTACGTGTGTGTGTGTGTGCGTATGTGTGCGTGTGTGTGTGCGTGTGTGTGTGTGTACGTGTGTGTGTGCGTGTGTGTGTGTGTACGTGTGTGTGTGTGTGTGTGTGTACGTGTGTGTGTGCGTATGTGTGCGTGTGTGTGTGCGTGTGTGTGTGAGTGTGTGTGTGTGCGTGTGTGTGTGAGTGTACGTGTGCGTATGTGTGTGTATGTGTACGTGTGCGTATGTGTGTGTGTGTGTTTGTGTACGTGTGTGTGTGTGTACGTGTACGTGTGTGTGTATGTGTGTGTGCGTGTGTGTGTGTGAGTGTGTGTACGTGTGCGTATGTGTGTGTATGTGTACGTGTGCGTATGTGTGTGTGTGTGTTTGTGTACGTGTGTGTGTGTGTGTACGTGTACGTGTGTGTGTATGTGTGTGTGCGTGTGTGTGTGTGAGTGTGTGTACGTGTGCGTATGTGTGTGTATGTGTACGTGTGCGTATGTGTGTGTGTGTGTTTGTGTACGTGTGTGTGTGTGTGTACGTGTACGTGTGTGTGTATGTGTGTGTGCGTGTGTGTGTATGAGTGTGTGTACGTGTGCGTATGTGTGTGTATGTGTACGTGTGCGTATGTGTGTGTGTGTGTTTGTGTACATGTGTGTGTGTGTACGTGTACGTGTGTGTGTGCGTATGTGTGTGTGTGTGCGTGTGTGTGTGTGTGAGTGTGCGTGTGTGTGCGTGTGTACGTGTGCGTATGTGTGTGTATGTGTACGTGTGCGTATGTGTGTGTGTGTGTACGTGTACGTGTGTGTGTGCGTATGTGTGTATGTGTGTGTGTGAGTGTGCGTGTGTGTGTGTGTGTACGTGTGTGTGTGTGTGTACGTGTGCGTATGTGTGTGTATGTGTACGTGTGCGTGTGTGTGTGCGTGTGTGTGTGTACGTGTGCGTATGTGTGTGTATGTGTACGTGTGCGTGCGTGTGTGTGTGTGACGGGACGGTGCGGAGGAAACACTAACCGGGGGTGGTGGAGGCAGGAACAATAATGGCGTTTATAAAGCTTCAGGATGGGCAGGTGGATATGCAGGGAATGGAGATATGGATCATCTGCAGGCAGATGGGATTAGATTAGATTATCTTGGCATCATGATCGGCACAGACATTGTGGGCCGAAGGGCCTGTTCATGTCCTATCCTGATCTATTATAAAAAGATAGACACAAAATGCTGGAGTAACTCAGCGGAACAGGCAGCATCTCTGAAGCCTTCTTGTGAAGAAGGGTCTCGACCTGAAACGTCACTCATCCCTTCTATCCCAAGATGCTGCATGACCCGCTGAGTTACTCCATCGTTTTGTGCCTATCTTCGGTGTAAACCAGCATCTGCAGTTCCTCCCTACACTGTCCTGATCTATGCTCTGTGATCCCCGCCGCCGAACCCTACACAGACCATATGTGTGACGTGTTACCATTTTTCGTCCGTAGGGAAAATGTTGCAAATCGAAGAAAACAGTACGAAATGTGAAAAGTCCGACCGTCAAGAGGTCGAAGGAACTGCTGCATAAACTGGAACTGCTCTGGCAACAGTTAACAAAATCTTCGGGGTGACTGAAACGGCTCTCAACAACATCGCAGAACAGGAGCAGCAAAAAAGCACAATGAATGTCGACATTTCCCGAGCATCGGCTGACTCGCAAGAAGAAGGAATTTTCCAAGAGACGTACGGGAAGCTGCAACAGCGACAACAAGGGGGAAGGGCCAGTGTCCAGTAAAGGGCCGAGCAACAAAACATAGGCAGCAAAACTCAAGAACATAAAAATAGTTGTGTTCTTTTGCCTGTTGGCAAATGTAACGGCATGGCCACATTTCCAACTGGAAGATGGAGAGGGACTGATTGATGGACTACTGACTGTGTATAATCGTGCTACAGATTTAATATAAAATAACTTTTTTACTTTTTCACTCTCTTTGTTTCATTGACGGTCGGAGGCTGGGGGAAGGCTTGATGGAAGTATGTCACATTATGAGAGGCAATAGACAATAGACAATAGACAATAGACAATAGACACTAGGTGCAGGAGGAGGCCATTCGGCCCTATGAGCCAGCACCGCCATTCAATGTGATCATGGCTGATCATTCTCAATCAGTACCCCGTTCCTGCCTTCTCCCCATACCCCATACGTAGATAGACTAGACAGTCAAACCTTTGTCCCAGGGTGGAAATGTCCAACACGGGCCGCACGTTGGCGCAGCGGTAGAGTTTAGATTTAGATTTTTTTTCGATTTAGAGATACAGCGCGGAAACAGGCCCTTCGGCCCACCGGGTCCGCGCCGCCCAGCGATCCCCGCACATTAACACTATCCTACACACACAAGAGGGACAATTTTTACATTTACCCAGTCAATTAACCTACATACCTGCACGTCTTTGGAGTGTGGGAGGAAACCGAAGATCTCGGAGAAAACCCACGCAGGTCACGGGGAGAACGTACAAACTCCGTACAGACGGCGCCAGTAGTCAGGATCGAACCTGAGTCTCCGGCGCTGCATTCGCTGTAAGGCAGCAACTCTACCGCTGCACCACCGTTGCTGCCTAACAACACTTACAGCGCCAGAGACCCGGGTTCGATCCCGACCACGGGCGCCGTCTGTATGGAGTTTGTACGGTCTCCACCTGACCTGCGTGGGTTTTCTCCAAGATCTTTGGTTTCCTCCCACACTCCAAAGACGTACAGGTTTGTAGGTTAATTGGCTTGGTTTCAATGTAAATTGTCCATAACGTGTGTAGGATAGTGTTGCACGGGGATAGTAATGCGTGGGGATCACTGGTCGGCGCAGAATCAGTGGATTGAAGGGCCTGTTTCCACGCTGTATCTCTAAAATAGAGATGCACAGGGCAGGCTTTTTTACACAGATTGTGGTGGGTTGAAACTAAACCAAACTAAACTAAGTTCTTCAACATAATCTGTAAAGTATGCAACTCTCAATTTTTAGTGCATGTAATCCTTAAATTAGATTAGTTTGGGAGATCTTTCTGAGTGTGAACTGCGTTGCAGGGAATTAGGGAGGATCCCGATCTCTCTCTGGATTTTAGTGGACATATATGAATGATATCTACAACTTCTCGCTGGAGTCTTCCTGGCTTATGCAAGCTTGCCTCTGAGTTACTGCCAAGGTTGGTGGGTGGAAGCAGATACAATAATGGCATTTAAAAGCCTTTTCAACAGGCATGTGGATATGCAGTGAACGGAAGGATATGGGTCGCGTTCAGGCAGAGGAGATCAGTATAACTTGGCATCATGATCGCACCGCCATTGTGGGAGGAAGAGGCTGGTTCCAATGCTGTACTGTGCTATGTTCTATGTTCTCTTTGACTGCTATTGAGGTACCACAGGACGGTGAGATGGCTACGGTTAAACTCTGGTCTCAAACACAGAGGTCAGGGCCTGGAATGCGTTGCTGGGGGTGTTGGTGGAGGCAAATAGCATAGTGACGTTTAAGCTTTTAGGCAGGCGGACGAGGTCAGTTCAGCTGGGCATCATGGTGGGCACAGACATTGAGGGCCAAAGGCCCATTCAGACGCTGCACTGTTCGATGTTCTATCACCTCGGCTTTCGAGGAGCACTAACTCACTGACGTTATGTTTTTTCAGCATATTCACGAGAGACATTGTGAGACATTGTTGAAACCTTCAGTGTTGAGTTGAAGGGACATAGGCTCTACCCAGCTCCTTGTTTGTTATATATATAGAGAGAGAGAGATGCAGCACAGAGCGGCACGGTGGCGCAGGGGTAGAGTTGCTGCCTAACAGCGCTTACAACGCCAGAGTCCCAGGTTCAATCCCGACTGCGGGTGCTTTCTGTATGGAGTTTGTACGTTCTCCCTGTGACCTCCTGGGTTACACTCAAGATTCCAGCATCTGCAGTTTCTTGTGTCACCATGTTGTTAAAAACCTTGAAGGGAATGGTCATTGCAAAACGGTAAAAGGCAGCACAGTGGTGCAGCGGTAGAGTTGCTGCCTTACAGCGCCAGAGACCCAGGTTCGATCCTGACGATGGGTGCTGCCTGTGTGGAGTTTGTACGTTCTGCCCGTGACCGTGTGGGTTTCCCCAGGATTGCTCCCACACTCCAACGACGTACAGGTTTGTAGGTTAATTGGCTGCGGTAAAAATTGTAAATTGTCCCTAGTGTGTAGGATAGTGCTAGTATACAGGGATAGCTGGTCGGCACGGACTTGGTGGGCCGAAGGGCCTGTTTCCACGCTGTATCTCTAAACTAAACTAAAGTAAACAAATCTGTTGTACTAACCTGATCTCACCACCAAGTGATTCCAAACCCACTAATGAGGTCTAGCAGGAAAATTACTGCAGATGCTGGTTTAAATCGAAGGTAGACACAAAATGCTGGAGTAACTCAGGCTGAAGAAGGGTCCCGGCCCGAAACGTCACACATTCCTTCTCTCCTGTGATGCTGCCTGTCCCGCTGAGTTACTCCAGCATTTTGTGTCTACCCACCAATGAGGTCGATTTTTAATTGCATTTATCCAAAGGGATAAGGGACCATAAAATCTGGCACTTCTGCATTCCATAAATAAAACGTTTCATCATCTGCCCATAGGATGATTATTAATAGTATCTGTGATAGTGTGCTGCAAAACGAAGACTTGCCTATTTTACAGTTTCTACATGCACAGAATAAACATATTATTCTCCTCAGCTTCAGTAAGCTACAAATGCGCTGAGCATGAGAGAGAGAGATTTCATAAGACTGATTTCCTCAGTCTAGTTCCAATGGATACCTATTTCCTGGATGCAAAGCTCGAGCAGAAAAGGGTCGAGCTTCATTTCAATTGTCCTTGGACACTTGCATTTACTCAGATCCTCTGTGGTTTCTCGGGAGACGGAGATCTCTGTGTCAGTGTCATCCGTATCATGGTTGCATCAGTATCGTCAACCAAGATGGCAACTTTGTGTTAGTTTAGTTGAGAGAAACAGCGTGCAAACAGGCCCTTTGGCCCACCGAGTCCACGCTGACCAACGATCAGTACACTAGATCTGTCCTACACACTAGGGGACAATTTACAGAAGCCTCTAAACCAACTAACCCACAGGTCCTTGGAATGTGAGAGGAAACCGGGGCACCCGGAGAAAACCCACGTGGTCACAGGGAGAAAGCGCAAACACTGTACAGACAGCACCCGTGGTCGGGATCGAACCCTGGTCTCTGGCGCTGTGCGGCAAAACTCCACTGTATGGAAATCAAATGGAAGGGATGTTCAAAAAAGCTTCTCAGCTACTTCGCTTGTTTCCCTGCTTCCTGCACAACCCAGCAAAGGGAGCATTGCAGTACAGTTGCTGCCCGCAAACGGTCTTCGTACATTAACCCAATCATCCCCAGCTCAGGACATAAAATAAATATTTTTTCTTCTTGGTTTTTTGTTCAGCCATTTCGGTTTTTCAAAACGTGTTCGGTTTTGTTTTATCAGGTGACATTGCTCTTGTCATATACACAGCACAATGAGAAATCTTGCTTGCAGCACCATCAATCGTATTTACACTCAGACAAACACCCAGAAACCAATGATGGACACAAAAAGCTGGAGTAACTCAGCGGGTCTGACTGCATCTCTGGAGAAAAGGAATGGGAATGTCACCTATTCCCTTCTCTCCAGAGATGCTGCCTGTCCCGCTGAGTTACTCCAGCTTTTTATTTTATTTAGAGATACAGCGCGGAAACAGGCCCTTCGGCCCACCGAGTCCGCGCCGCCCAGCGATCCCCGCACATTAACACTATCCTACACACACTAAGGACAATTTTTTTTTTAACATATTACCCAGTCAATTAATCTACATACCTGCACGTCTTTGGAGTGTGGGAAGAAACCGAAGATCTCGGAGAAAACCCACGCAGGTCACAGGGAGAACGTACAAACTCCATACAGACGGCGCCCGTAGTCAGGATCGAACCTGAGCGCTGCATTCAGGAGCGCTGCATTCGCTGTAAGGCAGCAACTCTACCGCTGCGTCACCGTGCCGCCACTATTGTGTCTATCTTTGGTTTAAACCGAACATAATAGAGCGGAGGAAGATAGACCACTCCGTCTAAATCGCCTATACTGAAGTGTAGTATGCAAAGGAGCCATTTTAGTAAGCAAAACCCGCCGTTCGCTATGCCTCTCGCAGTGTAATCAGTGTTTTGGGGGAACAGTATGTGTGATGATACCATTAAAATGCAAAATATATCTCATCTATCAATTCACAGATTTTTGTTCTTTTTTTTTAAAAATGTTTCTGCAAGTTTCTGCCTACTAAAATGGCACCGTGACATACTACGGTTTCTAGGGTCGAGTGGTCTATCTTGCTCTGCTCTAATATCTTTGGTTTAAACCAGCATCTGCGATTCCTTCTTACACAAAAAGAAATGATACAACGAGATTCCAGGTATGTGCCATGCAGCGGCAGAAGATCGCTGGGACGCGCCGACGAGCCGAACAGTGGACAGGTCGCCGAGACCAAAGAGGGACCCATCGGTGGGGGGGGGTGGGGGTGAGGGGTGGGGGGCCACCAAGAACATAGGGACCCGGTGGGAGGCCATCTGCAACCACGTTTGATGGCAATCCAGACTGTACCAAGAACTTTTTTAACTTTTCCAAAGTCATAGGAACATGGAAATATAGGAAATAGTTGCAGGAGTAGGCCATTCGGCCCTTCAAGCCAGCACCGCCATTCAATATGATCATGGCTGATCATCCAAAATCAGTACCCCGTTCCAGTTTTCGCCCCATATCCCTTGATCCCGTTAGCCCTAAGAGCTATATCTTACTCTCTCTTGAATACTTTCAGTGAAATGGCCTCCACTGCCTTCGGTGGCAGAGAATTCCACAGATTCACAACTCTCTGGGTGAAAAAGTTTTTCCTCATCTCAGTCCTAAATGGCCTACCCCTTATTCTTAAACTGTGACCCCTGGTTCTGGACTCCCCCAACATCGGGAACATTTTTCCTGCATCTACCCTGTCCAATACCGTAAGGATTTTATATGTTTCTGTAAGATCCCCTCTCATCCCAAATTCCAGTGAATATAAGCGCAGTCGATCCATTCTTTCATGATATGTCAGTCCTGCCATTGCGGGAATTAGTCTGGTGAACCTACGCTGCACTCCCTCAATAGCAGGAATGTCCTTCCTCAAACTAGGAGACCAAAACAGCACACAATACTCCAGGTGCAGTCTTACCAGGGCCTTGTACAACTGCAGTAGGACTTCCTTGCTCTTAAACTCAAATCCTCTCGCCATGAATCATGGCGACTCGTTGTGTACAGCCTAGGAGAGGTCTGCTGTAAGATTTCACCGGATTGTATTCAAAAGCGAAGAATTTCACTGTACCTAGATATGTGTGACCATAAAGTATCATTGAATTGAATATTTAAGTTAGTCAAAGCACGGGAAAGGCTTTAAATGCCAATCGTCCAATATAGACAATAGACAATAGACAATAGACAATAGGTGCAGGAGTAGGCCATTCGGTCCTTCGAGCCAGCACCGCCATTCAACATGATCATGGCTGATCATCCACAATCAGTACCCCGTTCCTGCCTTCTTCCCATATCCCTTGACCCTGCTATCATTAAGAGCTCTATCTAACTCTCTCTTGAAAGCATCCAGGGAATTGGCCTCCACTGCCTTCTGAGGCAGAGAGTTCCACAGCTTCACAACTCTCTTGGTGAAAAAGGTTTTCTTCATCTCCGTTCTAAATGGCCTACCCCTCATTCTTAAACTGTGGCCCCTGGTTCGGGACTCCCCAACATCGGGAATATGTTTCATATCATATCATATATCATATATATACAGCCGGAAACAGGCCTTTTCGGCCCACCAAGTCCGTGCCGCCCAACGATCCCCGCACATTAACACTATCCTACACTCACTAGGGACAATTTTTTATTTTTTTTTAACATTTTGCCCAGCCAATTAACCTACATACCTGTACGTCTTTGGAGTGTGGGAGGAAACCGAAGATCTCGGAGAAAACCCACGCAGGTCACGGGGAGAACGTACAAACTCCTTACAGTGCAGCACCCGTAGTCAGGATCGAACCTGAGTCTCCGGCGCTGCATTCGCTGTACAGCAGCAACTCTACCGCTGCGCTACCGTGCCGCACGTACCGGTTCCTGGCTCTAGGTGTCCAATCCCTTAATAATCTTTCGATAAGATCTCCTCTCATCCTTCTAAATTCCAGTGTATACAAGCCTAGTCGCTCCAGTCTTTCAACACATGATTGTCCCGCCATTCCGGGAATTAATCTAGTAAACCTACGCTGCACGCCCTCAATAGCAAGAAGATCCTTCCTCAAATTTGGAGACCAAAACTGCACACAGTACTCCAGGTGCGGTCTCACTAGGGCCCTGTACAACTGCAGAAGGTCCTCTTTGCTCCTATACTCAACTCCTCTTGTTATGAAGGCCAACATTCCATTGGCTTTCTTCACTGCCTGCTGTACCTGCATGCTTACTTTCAGTGACTGATGAACTAGGACACCCAGATCTCGTTGACACCATTCAGATAATAATATGCGTTCCTGTTCTTACCACCAAAGTGGATAACCTCACATTTATCCACATTAAACTGCATCTGCCATGCATCTGCCCACTCACACAACCTGTCCAAATCACCCTGCATCCTCATAGCATCCTCCTCACACTTCACACTGTCACCCAGCTTTGTGTCATCTGCAAATTTGCTAATGTTACTTTTAATCCCTTCATCTGTCATTAATGTATATTGTAAATGTACCCCCAATACCATGTGCTCTAATTTTGCCCACTAATCTCCTATGTGGGACCTTATCGATGGCTTTCTGAAAGTCCAGGTATACTACATCCACTGGCTCTCCCTTGTCCATTTTCCTAGTTACATCTTCAAAAAATTCCAGAAGATTAGTCAAGCATGATTTCCCCTTTGTAAATCCGTGCTGACTCGGAAAGATCCTGTTACTGCGATCCAAATGTTCCGCAATTTCTTCTTTTATAATTGACCAGCATCTTCCCCACCACTGATGTCAGGCTAATTGGTTTATAACTTCTTGTTTTCTCTCTCCCTCCTTTCTTAAAAAGTGGGATAACATTAGCTACCCTCCAATCCACAGGAACTGATCCTGAATCTATATAACATTGGAAAATGATCACCAATGCGTCCACGATTTCTAGAGCCACTTCCTTAAGTTCCCTGGGATGTAGACCATATGATACTCATCAGTTAACAATGATCTATTCTACATTTTCCTTGAGCTTCGTCCCCTTTGATCTCTCATTTGCACAACCTACAAACCGGGTCTCGGGCGCTGTGAGGCGGCAACTCTACTGTTGCGCCACCGATGAGATAATGAGATACATCCATTACCTCTCACACAATTGTAATCTTTTTCTCAAAAGATCTTTCTCCTCAAATCTTTCTCCTTTGACCAAGAGGGGGCAGTCTAAGTTTTCCTTATGAGTTCACCAGCCAGAAGCCAAGTTAATTTCCTGCCACTACCCATTTGGTGACTGCTTTTCATCTGACTTGGGTGTTTGTCACATTGCCAAATGACTCAGAATTCAAAGCTTCCAATTTCCGTCGCAACAGAAGCTCATCCCACTGAGTCGTATAGACGGTAGATGCAAAATGCTGGAGTAACTCAGTGGGACAGGCAGCATCCTTGGAGAGAAGGAATGGGTGACACTTCGGGTCGAGACCCTTCTACAGACTGATGTCAGGGGAGTGGGCGGTACAGAGATAAAATGTCTTTTCAGGTGAGGCAGAAGTTCACTTGCACCTCCTCCAACCGAATGTACTGTATCCGCTGTTCCAGGTATGGACTCCTGTATATCGGCGAGACCAAGCGCAGGCTCGGCGATCGTTTCACTGAACACCTCCGCTCAGTCCGCATAAACCTACCTGATCTCCCAGTGGCTCAGTAACCCTTGCATTCCCTCTCTCTCCATCCCCCTCCCCCTTCCCAGTTCTCCCACCTGCCTTACTGTAAGACAGGTGGGAGAACTGGGAAGGGGGATGGGATGGAGAGAGAGGAAAGCAAGGGCTACTTGAAGTTAGAGAAGTCAATGTTCATACCGTTAGGGTGTGAGCTGCCCAAACAAAATATGAGGTGCTGTTCCTCAATTTGCGCTGGGCCTCACTCTGACAATAGAGGAGGCCCAGGACAGAAAGGTCAGATTGGGAATGGGAGGGGGAGTTAAAGTGCTGAGCCACCGGGAGATCAGGTAGGTTTATGCGGACTGAGCGGAGGTGTTCAGTGAAACGATCGCCGAGCCTGCGCTTGGTCTCGCCGATAAACGGGAGTCCATACCTGGAACAGCGGATACGGTAGATGAGGTTGGAGGAGGTGCAAGTGAACCTCTGCCTCACCTGAAAAGGCAGTCGGGGTCCTTGGACTGATTCGAGGGGAGAGGTAAAGGGACAGGTGTTGCATCTCCTGCGGTTGCAGGGGAAAGTGCCTGGGGAGGGGGTGGTTTGGGTGGGAAGGGACGAGTGGACCAGGGAGTTGCGGAGGGAACGGTCTCTACAGAAAGCAGAAAGGGGTGGAGATGGGAAGATGTGGCTAGTAGTGGGATCCCTTTGGAGGTGACAAAAATGTCGGAGGATTATGTGCTGTACGCGACGGCTGATGGGGTGGAAGGTGAGGACGGGGGGGACTGTCCTTGCTACGAATAGGGAGAGGGGGAGCAAGAGTGGAGCTACGGGATATCAAGGAGTCCCTCGTGAGAACCTCATCTGTAATGGAAGAGAAGCGTATACGGACTGGATCGTGGTAAAATGTGCTAGACCTTAACTTGCAGCTGCGTTTAACAAAGTCAGGCTCAACCATTTAGTGGCAAACAGCTCAAATTGGCTCTCTGGGAGGTTTAGCTTTGAGATTCAGCAGGGAAGCAGGCCCCTCGGCCCACCGTCCACGCCGACCAGCGATCCCCCCCCATACACTGCCGACACGCAGGGTAGCACTTAACCCACAAACACGCACATCTTTGGAGTGTGGGAGGAAACCGAAGCACCCGGGGAAAACCCACGCAGTCACAGGGAGAATGTGCAACCTCCGCCCACCCGTGGTCAGGATGGAACTGGGGTCCCTGGCGCTGTAAGACAGCAACTCTTCCGCTGCCAGACCATGCAAAAAAAATCATCCTGAACTTTATTATTTTGGCAAAATAATTGCTCAACTATTAAAGCAATTATAATAGTTACCAAGTGGCCTCGTGCAGTTATCCGAATAATGAGAGGTTGAGCACTCCTTGGCCCCACCTCGCCAACTGTCAGTGGGATTAGGAATCTCAGGGCAGTCAGTCCAATCAGCCCTACAAGGTTAGTACAGGGATGGGAGGACAGAGGGGGCAAAGCAGGTAGGGATGTGAATCAAACACAGTATCCAGTGAATAAGGACCGGGCGGGCCGCCTCGAGGTAGGACCCAGCGGGCTCCCCGTGGCCACCCGTGAATAAGGACTCGGCGGGCCGCCTCGAGGTAAGACCCAGCGGGCTCCCCGTGGCCACCCATGAATAAGGACCCGGCGGGCCGCCTCGAGGTAAGACCCAGCGGGCTCCCCGTGGCCACCCATGAATAAGGACCCGGTGGGCCGCCTCAGGGTAAGACCCAGCGGGCTCCCCGTGGCCACCCATGAAGAAAGACCCGGCGGGCCGCGGCCTGCAGGGGGGAACCTCGGAAGCCGCCGAGCTCGGCACCGAAGGCCGGAGAGCCGAGGGGGAGGGAGCCGCTGGTGACGACGGACGCGAGGAGTGGGCCGGTGGGAGACAAACCGGAGTATTGTCTCCAGCACCTTCATGGCCGGCTGCAGGAGGCACCCCCGCGTCACAGAGGGCGAGGAGAGGAGAGGAGAGGGACGTGGGATGGCGGACCGAGCCGGTCGAGGGCGACGGAGGAGGCCCTGCAGCAGCCTGGGGCTCGCCTGGGCCGGGAGCCGCTCCAGTACATCGAGCATGTGGACCGCAGGTTGAACTTTTGTAAATGGCGCCAAAATATATCATGTGTGAGCTTTGCAAAAAGAATTTCACTGTGCAGTACACACATAACAATCACAAACTGTTGAACCATTGAACTGTCATGGTTGCTGTCAACTCTGGCTCAGATGGTTTAGTTTAGTTTAGTTTAGTTTATTTAGTTTAGTTTAGAGATACAGCGTTGAAACAGGCCCTTCGGCCCACTGAATGCGCATCGACCAGCGATCCCCGCACATTAACACTATCCTACACACACTAGGGACAATTCACACATACACCAAGCCAATTAACCTACAAACCTGTACGTCTTTGGAGTGTGGGAGGAAACCGAAGAACTCGGAGAAAACCCACGCAGGTCACGGGGAGAGCGTACAAACTCCGCACAGACAGCACCCGTAGTCAGGATCGAACCCGGGTCTCTGGCACCGCTAGCGCTGTAAGGCAGTAAAGCTACCGCGACGCCACCGTGCCTCCCCGGCCTGGTAGTGTATTGACATCCCACTCTAAGGGCATGAGTACAAAGATCAACACTAGCACTGTAGCTCCTTGGGAACGTTGCACTGCAGAGATGGCAGCTCTCACAATACAACGTTAGCATTCATTTTGAGAGCACTAGGAATAGAAAAGCAAGGAAGAAATGCTGTGGTTTTATAAGGCACTAGTCGGATCATGTTTGGAGTGTTGTGTCTTGTTTTGGGCCCCATATCTGAGGAAGGATGTGCTGGCGTTGGAGAGGGTCCAGAAGAGATTTACGAGGTTTACAACCATCACACAAACTAACCTCCCTCCCTTCCTTTGACTCCGTTTACACCTCACGCTGCCTCGGCAAGGCCAGCAGCATAATCAAGGACAAGTCGCACCCTGGCCACTCCCTCTTCTCCCCTCTCCCATCAAGCAAAAAGTTCAGAAGTTTGAAAACGGACACCTCCAGATTCAGGGACAGTTTCTTCCCAGCTGTTATCAGGCAACTGAATCATCCTACCACAACCAGAGAGCAGTGCTGAACTACTATTGTCCCGCCCCCCTGACCTTTGTCAGGCCTTTGTCCCGCCCCCCTGACATCAGTCTGAAGAAGGGTCGCGACCCGAAACGTCACCCATTCCTTCTCTCCTGAGATGCTGCCTGACCTGCTGAGTTACTCCAACATTTTGTGAATAAATACCTTCGATTTGTACCAGCATCTGCAGTTATTTTCTTATACTATTTGAACTACTATCTACCTCATTGGTGACCCTCGGACTATCCTTAAACGTCATTTCCTTATCATGTGTTTATACACTGTAAATGGCTCGCTTGTAATCATGTATTGTCTTTCCATTGACTGGATAGCACGCAACAGAAGCTTTTCGCTGTACCTCGGTCTACACATGACAATAAACTAAAGTGACTGAACTGAGAACGATCTCTGGGATGATTGGATTCACACACGAGGAGCATTTGAAGGGTCTGGGCCTTTACGCGCTGGAGTACTTGGTGTACTCAAGGATGAGGGTGGATCTTGTTAAAATCAGGGTAATGAAAGGCCTGGATAGAGTGGATGTGAAGAGGATGTTTCCACTAGTGGGAGAGTCTAGGACAAGCGGGCACAGCCTCAGAGAAAAAGGATGTACCTTTGGAATGGAGATGAGGAGGAATTTCTTTAACCAGTGGTGTGGGGAATCTGTGGAATTCATTGCCACAGATGGCTGTGGAGGCCAAGACATTGGATATTTTAAAGCAGAGATTGATAGGTTCTTGGCTCGTGAGGGTGTCAAAGGTTACGGGGAGAAGGCAGGAGAATGGGGTTGAGAGGGAAAAATGGATCAGCCATGATCGAATGGCAGAGCAGCCTCGAATGTCACAATGGCCGATTTCTGCTCCTTTGTCTTGTGATGTAATAATCAAGGAGCATGTAAAAAATCTCGTGGAATTATATGAGATGCCTCGCAGGTGAGGAAGTGGGATAACATCGAACTGGCGTGAACGAGTGACTGTTGGTGGGTGTGGACTTGGTGGGCCGAAGAGCCTATTTCCATGCTGTCTCACTGACCTAAAAATAAACTAAGTGAACGACATTTCAAAAATGAATCCCATTTCCTGACAGTGTTGGTCGTAAAGATGGTTCCTTGTGTTTCATTTTGTGCACTTCTCAGGTTTGTTGGTCTGCCCTTTGAAAGGGAGGAAATCAGACATTGCGAGAAATGGGTGTGCATCCAAAGAAGAAAGGTGTGTTTTATTTTCACCTTTCCCAGAAGGGAATCTTAAATGCATATAATGCAGGCCCACCAACAATCTTCAGACACCTCCTTTAATCCAGACAAAATTACAAGAGAACACTTGGAAATCCCCCCGGAAATCCCCCCAAGAATGTGCCACCGAGGCCAGGTGAGGCGTCCGATCTTGACCTCATTGGGACTTCCGTGGCTGATCGGCGGGTCCAACTCGAACCCCATGGCCGGGGCTCCGGAACTCTGGCCCAGCCGGAGCCGGCAGATCCGCTCCCGGAGCCAACTTCCAAGGCCGACTTTGCGGGCCGATATATCACGGGAAAACTGAAAAACCTGTCGGGAAAAACCTGTCGGAAAAAACGGATATGACAACAAGGCTCTGGAGCCAAGGGTGCCGGAAAATGGGTGGTGGACCTGTACCACAAGGGGTACGGACTCGCTCTTGAGAAGGATAGGTATGTCCGATCAATAAGCGTTAGATTTGCCACACTGAATTAATGTGGATTCCCACTAGAGTTGCCAACTGTCCAGTATTAGCCGGGACATCCCGTATATTGGGCTAAATTGGTTTGTCCCGTACGGGACCGCGCTTGCCCCATATTAGGCCCAGGGGGCGCTGTAGGCCCGGACACTGTAGGCCCGGACACTGTAGGCCCGCACACTGTTGGCCCGGACACTGTAGGCCGGGGGGCTGCTGTAGGCCCGGAGAGTGTAGGCCCGGAGGCCGCCTAATGGAGGTTGCATAGCAACCGCCTCCCGGCCCGGGCGTCCGCCATTGAAGGAGCGGGAGCACGTGGCCGCTGGCTGGGTGAGGTCACATGGGGCGCGGGAACGGTGACGTCACCTTGTGTCCCTTATTTGGGAGTGAGAAAGTTGGCAACCCTAATTCCCACCCGCCCACTCTTCCTCTCCGACGCACAGCGTCACTGTGTGAATTTCTGTGCCAAGAGATGAAGTTCAGTTGCTTCATTTCACAAAACTGCAAAGCGCTAATTAGCAGCAGCCAGGCATCGATGTAATGTTTCCACTAAGTAACGTCAGTGGGGCTGCGAGCTGCCAGCAACGTTTACAGTGGAGGAAGTAGACTGTCGGGAGCAGTGGCTGCTAACACCTCCTCCCACCTCCCTGACATTACTCTGAAACTGTCGGTAAACCCGATCCAAATGAGTGAGTGGGACTGCGTGAAGTCATTTGATGATCGTGATTCTGTTTTAGTTCAGTTTAGTTTAGAGGTACTGCGTGGAAACAGGCCCTTCGGCCCACCGAGTCTCCACCGATCAATGATCACCCCCTACCACTAGTTCTGTCCTACTTACTAGGGACTCTTTACAGAAGCCAATAACCCTACCATCCCGCATGTCTTTCGAGTGTGGGAAGAGACTAGAGCACCTGTGGGAAACCCACGCAGTCACGTTGCAAACCCCACGCACATAGCAGCCGTAGCCAGGATTGAACCCGGGTCTCTGGCGCTGTCAGGCAATAACTCTACCGCTGCACCAGATTCAGTGGCCCAAGTAGTAATAAAGTATAAAGGTGCAACCCTGCCTTATCAAGCAACAGACGATGCAACGCCAAGCCAGCATTCCAGGTGAGAACTAGCCAAGTGGCACAGCGGTAGAGTTGCTGCCTCACAGCGCCAGAGACACGGGTTTAATCCTGACTTCAGATGCTTGTTTGAACAGAGTTTGTACGTTCTCCCCGTGACTTGCGTGGGTTTTCTCCGGGATCTTCGGTTTCCTCCCACACTTCAAAGACGTACAGGTTTGTCGGTTAATTAGCTTGGTGTAAATGTAAAATTGCCCCTAGTGTGTGTAGGATAGGGTTAATGTTTGGGGATCGCTGGTCAGTGCGGACCCGGTGGGCCGAAGGGCCTGTTTCCGCACTCTATCGCAAAACTAAACTGAACTAAAAGAGCAGGTTACAGTCAAAGTGGAGCTCATCAGCTTCGGAACATAGAAATCCGACAGTCTAAAGCACTTAAAGAGATTCAATCAACACAATGCACTTTTGGAAGACCCGGCAAATGACTCCCACTCCTCTGGTCTCTACCTGTGGCCATGCAATGGTCTTTGATCTGAGTCCTGATTGAATTCCCTGATACATGGTACCACTGAAGTGTAAATCGCAATACCATCAAGGACCAGTCTCACCCCGGCCACTCCCTCTTCTCCCCTCTCCCATCAGGCAAGAGGCATAGAAGTGTGATAACGCACACCTTGAAATTCCACTAGAGTCCGATTAAAGATAAGCTGAGAGTCTCCAATGAGGTAGATAGTAGTTCAGGACTGCACTCGAGTTGTTGGTAGGGTGGTTTAGTTGCCTGATAACAGTTGGGGAGAAACTGTCCCTGAATCTGGAGGTGTGCATTTTCACACTTCTGTGCTTTTTGCCTGATGGGAGAGGGGAGAAGAGGGAGTGGCCGGCCGGGGTGCGACTCGTCCTTGATTATTGCTGCTGGCCTTGCTGAGGCAGCATGAGGTGTAAATGGAGTTAATGGAAGGGAGGTTGGTTTGCGTGATGGCCTGGGCTGCGTCCACAATTCCTTGCATTCTTGGATGGAGCTGTTCCCAAACCACGCTGTGATGCGTCCCGATAAAATGTTTCCACGGCGCATCTGCAGAAGTTGGTGAGAGTTGTTGGGGACATGCCGAACTTCCTAAGCCTTCTAAGGAAGGAGAGGCACGTCATCTGGGAGAGATGATAGTGAACGTGCTTCAACCGATGGCTTCCTCAGCTCCTCATGTCAGCGATGCAAAGATTGTAAGACCTGTTCTCACGTCCCACAGAGAAACATTAATGTAGGGATATGGTATCGGGTTTAAGAGGGAGTTGATCAATAACCGAGGCAAGAGACACTGCCGACGATGGAATCTGGAGCACACAAGCAAACTGCCGGAGGAACTCGACAGGTGGAGCAGCTTCTATGGTTCAGAAGTAAGTGGAAAAGAGGAAGAATGGGGACAGGAGGAACAGTGGATGCTGGGTTACCTGGGAAGGGCGCAATGTGCTGGCGTGAGTCAGGGGTGACGGGCGGCATCACTGGAGAACATGGATAGGTGATATTTCGGGTCGGAAACCTTCATCAGACACCCAACCGTCGGCCACCAGGAACGAAGACCCGACAGGCATGTGCAGGGGAAGCTCGGATTGGGCAGTAAGGTCATAAGTGATAGGAGCTGAATTAGGCCATTGGGCCCATCGAGTCCACTCCACCAATCAATCATGGCTGATCCATCTCTCCCTCCCAACCCCACTCTCCTGCCTCCTCCCCACAACCCCCGACACCTGTACCAATCCATCTATCTCTGCCTTAGAAATATCCACTGACTTGGCCACTGCAGTGTTGGGACATGACTGCTGATTGTGGCACTACAATGTGAGCTGTTTGGAGATTTGGGAGTTACCCTGTCTTTAGTTTAGTTTAGTTTAGTTTAGTTTAGAGATACAGCGCGGAAACAGGCCCTTCGGCCCACCGGGTCCGCGTCGACCAGCGATCCCTGCAAATTACCACTACCTTACACAAACTGGGGACAATTTACATTTATACCAATGCCAGTTAACCGTGCAACCCTATGTGACAGTAATTTTGAATCTGAAACAAAATGCTTTGGATGACTCATTTAACAATGTCAGATTATTGTACGTGTAGGAGGGAACTCCAGATGCTGGTTTCCACTGAAGATACACGATCTCCCAGTTGATTAAAAATTTAAACTCCCCCTCCAATTCCCACACTGACCTTTCTGTCCTTTAGATTCCTGAAGACCGGAGAGTCGAGGAGTGGCCGGTAGGAGAGGGATCGGGGTATTGGCTCCAGCGCCTTCAAGGTCGGCTGAAGGAGGTGACCCCGGGACACAGCGGTGGTCGGCAGAGGAGAGGAGAGGGACGTCAGGTCAGACTTACCTGGATCGGGGGGGGGGGGGGGGGGGGGGGGCTCGAGGGCTTCCAACACGTGGACCGGACTTTTCACTCTGGACTGTTTGTGGTTTCTGTTTTTGTTTTCTTTTTTTCAGACAGCGCCAAAATTGTGGTAACTTTGCATTTGTGGGCGGTGCAAAAGAATTTTACTGTGCTGTGCGTACCTGACGATAAAGAACCATTGAACCATTGGAAGAATAGTCAAGGCATAGGGTCGTGTCTCTGAATCAGGAATTGAGCAAGGGGTCACCGTCAGTAACACCAATTACCCTGTGCCTCCACAGATGCTGCTCAACCCATTGAGTTCCTCCCTCCATGTTTCTTCTTTGCAGTTGACCAATATATGTTGGCATGGTTTGGGTTTGTTATTGTCATGTGCACCGACCGAGGTAGAGTGAGCCCTTGTAACAACAGGCAACAGCGGAGGGAAATGGTGTCCATTATTGACGATCGTCCGCTATAAGTTTAGTTTAGAGATACAGTGTGGAAACAGGCCTTTCGGCCCACCGGGTACGTACTAACCAACGATCCCCATACACTAACAGTATCCTACACACACTATGGACAATTTTACAAGTTACCCAAGCCAATTAACCAACAAACTGGAAACTGGAGCACACGAAGAAAACCCACGCAGTCACAGGGAGAACGTACAAACTCCGTTCAGGCAGCACCCGTAGTCAGGGTCGAACTTGGGTCTCTGGTAATAGACAATAGACAATAGACAATAGGTGCAGGAGTAGGCCATTCGGCCCACCGAGCCAGCACCACCATTCAATGTGATCATGGCTGATCATCCACAATCTGTACCCCGTTCCTGCCCTCTCCCCATACCCATTGACTCCGCTATCCTTAAGAGCTCTATCTAGCTCTCTCTTGAATGCATTCAGAGAATTGGCCTCCACTGCCTTCTGAGGCAGAGAATTCCAGGGCGTTGTAGGGCGGCAACTCTACCGTTGCCCTTCTGGTGAAGATAGCCCCGGTGTATTGTGTAGAAGGGAGATCCTGGATATAGACCCAAGAATGGCAAGATACTTTCATCGGGATGATGCGGTTCTTGGAAAGGAACTGTAAGATGCTGGTGGTCCCACGTGTCTGCTGCCACAGCCCTTCTTGGTGACAGAGTTTGTGGGTTTAGGAGGTAGTGTCAGAGTAACCCGTGTGAGTAACTGCACTGCACTTTGTAGAGTGAGCTCACCGAGGTCACAGTGAAAAGGTGGCGGAGACAAGAGATGTTTATGGTGTGGACCTTGTGCCAATCAAGCTGACTGCTTTAACATTGGATGACGATGAGCTTCGTGAGTCTTGTTAGGGATGCGCTCTTCCAAGATTACTCCATCACACTCCGGATTAATGCCTTGGAATGACCATGAGGTATTGGGAGGTGGGGTCACACACCACAGAATACCTAGACTTGGCCCTGCTCCTGCCGCAATGGTGTTCGTGTGTGTAGGAGCAAATGGAAAGGCTGTGCGGAATTGGTGTTCGAAGTAACGGGTGATTTATTAAAACTGGTGCGCACCAGGAGATCACGGCGGCACGGTGGCGCAGCGGTACAGTTGCTGCCTTACAGCACCAGAGACGCGGGTTCAATCCTGACTACGGGTGCTGTCTGTACTGAGTTTGTACATTCTCCCCGCGACCGGGTGGGTTTTCCCCAGGTGCTCAGGTTTCCTCCCACACTGGAAAGGTTTGTGTCTTAATTAGCTTGATAATGTAGTGTGCAGCTCAGTGCTGGTGTGTGGGGATCGCTGGTCGGCACAGACTCAGTGGCCTGTTTCCACGCTGCATCTCTGAACTAAACTAAAGTAAACTAAACTAGTCAAAGCTGATCTGCTGAACGAGACTTTGGTACAGATTTTATATTCTCAGCTACCAAGATTACAACGAAACTTGATTAACACTAACATTAGGTCTTGAATATATCATATCATATCATATCATATATATACAGCCGGAAACAGGCCTTTTCGGCCCTCCAAGTCCGTGCCGCCCAGCGATCCCCACACATTAACACTATCCTACACCCACTAAGGACAATTTTTACATTTACCCAGCCAATTAACCTACATACCTGTACGTCTTTGGAGTGTGGGAGGAAACCGAAGATCTCGGAGAAAACCCACGCAGGTCACGGGGAGAACGTACAAACTCCTTACAGTGCAGCACCCGTAGTCAGGATCGAACCTGAGTCTCCGGCGCTGCATTCGCTGTAAAGCAGCAGCTCTACCGCTGCGCTACCGTGCCGCCCTAGAATAAAATTATTTTCCGCAAGTCTAACGTCGTTGACAGTAGATCCAATTTTGTGTCACAACGATGGGTGCACACCACAACATAATCAATGGAGTTCCTGAAACCTGTCCTCCCTGCTGTATTCCATGTCTCTGCGTTTAGGCTTTGTCTGCGTTCCCTGTCACCACATTAGCACAATCCACATCCCTCTTTTCTAGTTATTAGCCTTCACTATTCTTCCCCTACAATAATATGGTTGATCTGCTTGAGATTTTGGTAAATGATAAATGGTAACTGAAGTAAATGATAACTGATGTAACTCAACCAACCTGATCTCCCGGTGGCTGATCACGTCAACTCCCCCTCCCACTCCCAGTCTGACCTTTCTGTCATGGGCCTCCTACAGTGTCATAATGAGGCCCACCGGAAATTGGAGGAGCAAGACCCCATGTTTCGCTTGGGCAACTTACAGCCCAGCGGTATGAACATTGACTTCTTTAACTATAGATAGTTCCTCTGTCCCTCTCTTCCCCTCCCCTTCCCAGTTCTCCCACTGTCTTCCTGTCTCCACCTATATCCTTTCTTTGTCGTCCCCCCTGAAATCAGTCTGAAGAAGGGCCTCGACCGAAACGTCACCCATTCCTTCTCTCCAGAGACGCTGCCTGACCTGCTGAGTTACTCCAGCATTTTGTGATGCCTTCGATTTGTACCAGCATCTGCAGTTATTTTCTTACACTGATGTAAATGATAATCGGCAATGGTCATGCAGTTAAACTCACTCCTTAACTTATACTCACCCCTCAATGCTCCTTGACTTCAGTTTTACCAGTGCTCCTAGAAGTTCTTTAGTTCTTTAGTTCTGGAGTTTAGTTTATTGTCACGTGTACCGAGATACAGTGAAAAGCTTTTGTTGCATGCTGACCAGGCAGCGGAAAGTCAATACAAGATTAAAGTCCAGCCGTTCACAATGTACAGATACATGATAAGGAAAACGCTTAAGTGAGAGGTTAAGCCAGTAAAGTCCAATCACAGATAGCCCGAGAGCCCCCGATGAGGTAGATAGTAGTTCAGGACCACTCTCTGGTTGTGGGAGGATGGTTCAGTTGCCTGATAACAGCTGGGAAGAAACTGTCCCTGAATCTGAAGGTGTGCGTTTCCACACTGCACACTAGATGTCACACTTGGTCAAGTTCTTCCTTGGTATTGATGGCAGTCAGTGTCACCTCACCTCTGGAGTTGAGCACACAGGACTAAGGCTATGATGGGATCTGGAGTAAGTCAACGTGGTTACACAACATTGCGGCATCAGTGAGTTATTCGTGAGTAGCAACCACATAGGTTCCTATTCACAAAATGCTGGAGTAACTCAGCAGGTCAGGCAGCATCTCAGGAGAGAAGGAATGGGTGACGTTTCGGGTCGAGACCCTTCTTCAGACTGACCCAGTCTGAAGAAGGGTCTCGACCCGAAACATTACCCATTCCTTCTCTCCTGAGATGCTGCCTGACCTGCTGAGTTACTCTAGCATTTTGTGAATAAATACCTTTGATTTGTACCAGCATCTGCAGCTATTGTCTTATACATAGGTTCCTAAGTTCATAAGTCAGAGGAGCAGAAGTTGGCCACTTCCCTCTCAACCCCATTCTCCTGCCTTCTCCCTGAAACCTTTGTCAGCTTTACTGACCAAGAACCTGTCGATCTCCACCTTAAAATTACCCAATGACTTGGCCTCCACAGCCACCTGTGACGATGAATTCCACAGTTTCACCACTTTCTGACTAAAGAAATTCTTCCTCATCTCCTTACTAAAGGTACATCCTTTTATTTTGAGGCTACGTCCCCTGGTCCCGGACTGGAAATCACATGAAAACACTTGGCAGCTTCTATCATTCCACAGACGTTTGGGAGTGGACTGCGTGGGTGGGAATTAGCTGAGTAGCTTTGATTTTCTCTGTGAGCAGGACATATCTGGGCAGTTTTCCACAGTATCGGACAGAAGCCAGGTTGTGAATGAAATGGTGAGAGGCACTGATGGTTCAGGAACTCTGTTCAACAGATAGGATCCCACAAGTTTAGTTAGGTTTAGTTTAGTTTAGTTTAATTTGGCTTATTGTCACATGCACTGAGGTTCAGTGAAAAGCTTTTGTTGCGTGCTAACCAGTCAGCAGAAAGACAATACATGATTACAACTGAGCACAGTGTACAGATACACGATAAAGGGAATTACGTAAATAACGTTTATCGCAAGATAAAGTCCAGTAAGATCTGATCAAAGATAGACCGAGGGTCTCCAGTGGGGTAGATCGTAGCTCAGGACTGCTCTCCAGTTGTTGGTAGGATGGTTCAGTTGCCTAATAACAGCTGGGAAGCGTTTTGCAGAACTCAGTGCTCCTCAATAACATGTGGACCAAACCTAAATAGTACAGTCATCGTCATAGAGACTGACAGAGACACAGGCCCTTCCGCCCAACTTGCCCATGATGAGCAAGATGCCCTGTTTACACTACTCCCACCTGCCCATGTTTGGCCCATATCCCTCTAAACCTTTCTTATCCAGGTACCCGTCCAAATGTCTTTTAAATGTTGCTAAAGTAGGCTTTCTTCCTTGCTGTAACCATTCTATGATACCCGACACTAACAAGGCACGGTGGCGCAGCGGTAGAGTTGTTGCCTGGCAGTACTTACAGCGCCAGAGACCCGGGTTTGATCCCGACCTCGGGTGCTGTCTGTTCGGAGTTTGTACGTTCTCCATGTGACCACTTGGGTTTTCTCCGAGATCTTCGGTTTCCTCCCACTCTCCAAAGATGTTCAGGTTTGCAGGCTAATTGGCTTGGTATAAATGTAAATTGTCCCTAGTGTGTGTATAATAGTGTTAATGTGCGGGGATCGCTGGTCGGTCGGTGGGCCGAAGGGCTAGTTTCCGCGCTGTATCTCTAAACTAAACTATACTAAACTAAACAGAAGGCATTTTACCAAGTTGGATGTTGTTTTAAGTCATTGGCACTTAAACTACTCCTTGGTGGAACAGAATGTAATTAATAATAAGGTTTACACGCAGTAACTAGCTAGAATGCAGATGATTAGGCAATTATCCTGCATATCATTGATGAATTTTATGGACATGTAAATATCCTCCAACGAGTACAATTTGTCAAGAGCAATTATTCTTCTTTAACTGGAGAAAATTCAATAGGTTTCATTTATTCTCATTTTCTAAATAATTCTATGAGGAGGAATTTCTTGAGTCAGAGGGTGGTGAATCTGTGGAATTCATTGCCACGGATGACTGTGGAGGCCAAGTCAATTGATATTTTTAAGGTGGAGATTGACAGGTTCTTGATTAGTACGGGTGTCAGGGGTTATGGGGAGAAGGCAGGAGACTGGGGTTGAGAGGGAGAGATAGATCAGCCATGATTGAATGGCGGAGTAGACTTGATGGGCCGAATGGCCTAATTCTGCTCCCATTACTTTTGAGCCTACGAATGACACTTTAGACTTTGGAGATACAGCATAGAAACAGGCCCTTCGGCCCACCGAGTTCGAGCCGACCAGCGATCACCCCGTACACTAACACTGTTTTCTTGCACACTCGGGACAACTTATAATTGTACAGAAGCCAATTGAAGTACAAATTTCTACGTCTTTGGAATGTGGGATGAAACCGGAGCACCCAGGGCCAGAGAGAGAGAGTACAAACTCTGTGCAGGCAGCACCCATGGTCAGGATCAAACCCGGGTCTCTGGCGCTGTAAGACTGCAACTCTCCAACTGCACCACTGTGCCACCATTTACATGAGGAAATTATTACCTAAATACCTAAATCAAAGACTTCAGGGCACAGCTTTAAGAAGAAGGGGGGAAAGTTTAAACCAGATGTTCAGGGCAACTTTTCTAACCGAGGCTGGTAAATGACTGGAACGAGCTGCCGTGGGTGGTGGTGGAGACGGTCACGAGGGTGGCGTTTTACGTGGCTTTAAGGTGGGCACATGGGTTCCCAGGGAACGGAAGGGTATGGATCATGTGTAAGCAGGTGGGGTTAATATATCTTGGCTAGAGAGACACAATATGCTGGAGTAACTCAGCGGGTCAGGCAGCATCTCTGGAGAGAAGGAATAGATGATGTTTCGGGTCGGGACCCTTCTTCAGACTGATGTCAAGGAAGAGGGAGGTACATCGATAAGGAAGTGTAAGGTGTGAAAACAGGATGGAGATCAAGGAAAATGTAGAATAGATCATTGTTAGTTGGGAGAAGGTAACAATAAAGCAAAAAGAGATAAAATGTAGTCGGAGACAGTAAGACTGGTCGGAGAACTGGGAAGGGGGAGGGATGGAGAGAGAGGGAAAACAAGGGTTACTTGAAGTTAGAGAAGTCAATGTTCATACCGTTGGGATGTATGCTGCCCAAGCGAATATGAGAAATATATCTTGGCATTTCGTTTGGCACGAACATTGTGGGCCGAAGGGACTGTCTCTGGGTTTAGTTTTTATTCTTCTAGTTTAGAGGCACAGCGCAGAAAAAGGCCCTTCAGCCCATTGTGTCCCTGCCAACCAACAGTCCCTGTACACTAGTACTATCCCACACACACCAGGGACAATTTACAATTTACAGAAGCCAAATAACCTACAAACCTGCAGGTCTTTGGAATGTCAGACAAAACCGGAGCACCCGGAGAAAACCCACTCGGTCACGGGGAGAACGTACAAACTCCGTACAGGCAGCATCCGTAGTCAGGATCGAATCCGGGTATCTGGCGCTATGAGGCAGCAACTCTGCCGCTGCGCCACCGTGCCGCCATCTGCTATACCTTTCTGTGCTCTGTTTTCAATGTTCTATCCTCCAATGCCCATAAATCACAAGCGACTGAGACTGAGCTTTTCATGTCAGTTGGAGTTAGGAAATTTGGAGATATCCCCTTAATGACTGGCTATGTTTCAATTGGACAACTGGTTCGTAGCAGCTTGTTCGAGGATGATCACAGCAGATGCTGCCATGAATAATAGACAAAATAAAAACTGACCATGTTCAACCCTAATAAAGTTTTTTTTTGTCTTATTTTTAATATTGGGTTACAAAATCAGAATTACCCTGAGTGAAATTCAGATCAAGAATAATGCTCACTGCGGCTTGGGGAGATTTAGGAGAGATTTAGTTATGTAATTACGATGCCAAATACACAGTAATTCCAGCCTTCCCACCGCCCAGCAACCTTCACAGTTATTGATCCTTGTTGTCCACAGGCTTTGTTTAAGCAGAACCTTTGGAATAACGCATTATTTGCAGGCTTACATATTCTTTTTGTTTAGTTCTGCTTTGGCTAATTTCATGCCTTTTATTAGTGTTGGGCAGAACAGATTTTGGGGGGGGTAATTGAGAGACTGCATTCAATATGGTGCATCCATTTTCAGTCTTTCAATTGACGTCGGTAATAATATCACTTGCAGACTCAAAGTCACGATAACTCATTGAATTTTACCCTTGTCTAACAGTTCACTGCCTCGACCCAGACTCTGCAGAAAGGATTACAGTCGTCCAAATGGAGTCGTAGAGTCATACGGCCCTTCGGCCCAACTTGCCCCGTCTACACTAGTCCCACCTGCCCGCGTATGGCTCAAATCCTTTAAAATATTCCTGTGGATGTACATGCAAATGTCTTTGGACAGGGGCAGCACAGTTTTGCAGCAGTAGAGTTGCTGCCTTACAGCGCGAGAGGCCAGGGATTGGTACTGACTATGGGTGCACTGTGTACAGAGTTTGTACATTCTCCCTGTGACCGCACGGGTTTTCTCCGGGTGCTCCGGTGTTTCCTCCCACACTCATTTAAATTTTCATTTAAGGTATCGTTTTTTTCATCGCCTATGTCTTATTTATTGATTTTTAAACTGTACCAAAACATTCAAGCCTTATATATGTGAGATACCAACTGAAGAAAAGTTTGCACTTTCATAGCACCTTTCTCGTTCCCCATCGTCCCCACAGCCACAAACTATCTCCTGCTGTATCATGTATCTGTACACTGGGAAAGGCTCGATTGTAATCATGCATTGTCTTTCCGCTGGCTAGTTAGCACACAACGAAAACTTTTCACTCAACCTCGGTACATGTGACAATGAACTAAACTGAACTGAACTGATGTATGGTAACTTTTGTAAGGTCGGAAGTACAGTGGCCAATTTGTGATCACCAGAACACCCACATTCAAGAGCAGGAGATACCCTGATTTTGTCCTACCATCTACTTATCAACCCCCCTCAGATAGCATCCCTGGAGAACATGGACAGGCGACGTTTCAGATCGGGACCTTTCTTCAGGCTGATTGTGGGGGGGTGGGGGTGCAAAGAAAGCTGGAAGGGAGAAGGGACTGGATAAGGCATGGAGGGTCATAAGTTGATAGAGGTTAGGAGGGAAGGGTGGGGGGTTAATAAGTAGATGGCAGGACAAAGGCCAGAGATGAAAAGATAGAAGGCGTAAGACAAAAAGATAGAAGAGTTGCAAATTGTGAAGCCAGAGGAAGGAATGGAGGTGGAGGGGGAGAGGGAGGAGAGAAATGGGTGCTAGTCCTTGTGGGGCAAAGGGGAGAGGGAGGGGGGAAAGGTGGGTGTGTGGTGAGAAATGGAAGGGGGAGGACGGTTTGTTAGAGCTTATTTAATATTATGTAGATAGGCACAGAGTGATTCCACTTGAAAGAGCTATACGAAAGTGTCGGATATGTGTAGGAAGGAACTGCAGGTTCTGAACATTTACGCTCAGTCGGCCTTGGTCTACACGATCTCCCGGTTGCCAAATATTTTAATTTCTCTTCCCATTCCCACACTGACCTTTCTGTCCTGAGCCTCCTCCACTGTTAGAGTGAGGCCACATGCCAATTGGCGGAATAGCATCTCATATTTTGCTTGGATAGCTTACAGCCCTTGTTTACACGAATGATCCCAGGAATGGGGTACTGATTGAGAGTGATCAGCCATGATCGCATTGAATGGCGGTGCTGGCTCGAAGGGCTGAATGGCCTACTCCTGCACCTATTGTCTATTGTCTATTGAATGAGAAGGTTAACCTATGATGAGCGTTTGTCAGCACTGGGCCTGTACTCGCTGGAGTTTAGATGAGGGGGGGACCTCATTAAAGCATACAAAATAGTGAAAGGCTTGGATAGAGTGGATGTGGAGAGGAGTGGGAGAGTCTAGGGTCAGAGGTCACAGCCTCAGAATTAAAGGACGTTCTTTTAGGAAGGAGATGAGGAGAAATTTCTTTAGTCGGAGGTTGGTTAAATTGTGCAATTCTTTACCACAGAAGGCTGTGGAGGCCAAGGCAGTGGATATTTTTAAGGCAGAGATAGATAGATTATTGATTAGTACGGGTGTCAGAGGATATGGGGAGAAGGCAGGAGAATGGGGTTAGGAGGGAGAGATAGATCAGCCATGATTGAATGGTGGAGTAGACATGATGGGCCGAATAGCCTAATTCGACTCCTATCACTTATGACCTTAACCCAGCGGAATGAACGTTAGTTTCTCTAATTTCAAGTAACTCCTGCATTCCCTCCACTCCCTCTAACACCCCCTCCCCCCCCTCCCCCCCCCCCCCCCCCCCCACACACACTTTCTGCGCCTCCCCCACCTTAGTCATCCTACCAGTTCCTCTGTTCATATCCTCGTTTCATTAGCACATTGTCCCCAGCCAACAATGGGCCATTGTGGGCTCCATCCTTCCCAAGATCATCTGTTGCCGGCCCTGGTTTGTTCTGGCCTATTCTGGCCTCCATTTGTCCCCCCTCTCCCCCACCCTCTATATCGTTCAGTCTGAAGAAGGGTTCCAACCGGAAACGTCACCTATTCCTTTTTTTCCAGAGTTGCTGCCTGACCTGCTGAGTTACTCAGTGCATTGTGTCTCTCTTCTCCATCCATATAAGATTTTGTTTGGAAGGAGAGGGCTTGAGACAGATTGCTCTCCCCCAAAGAATCACCCACTTAATCCTTGAAGCAAGCGGTGCTTTAAATAGTTTTCCAATGCAATCCTGGGATAAAATAATTGGAAAACCAGGGACGGATATGCAAGGTGTGGAGAGATGTGGCTCACATGCAGGCAGAGGATAATTAACTTGGTACCATGTTCAGCACAGACGTTGCGGAGCAAAGGACACTGTTTTTGTCAATCGGTCGGTGGGACCGGGAGGGAGTTGAAGTGTGGGGCGCTGGGAGTGGGCCGGTGAGATGGTGAACCGGGGCAATGCCTTCAAGCTCGGCTGCAGGAGGCGACCCCGGGACACAGAGATGGCCGGGAGAGGAGAGGAGAGGCACGTCGGTACACGGGATCTGCTCCGGTACATCGAGCGCGCACGCGGGGGCGACCAGAATGTGGACTTTGAATAACGGCTCCAAAAATGGCAGCGCCCGCATGTGCAATATATGCAAAAAAGAATTTCATTGTGCAGTTGCACATGTGACAAATAATGCCCCCATTGAACTGCTGAACTGCCCTTGTGTTGTAATGGTCTGTGTTCTATGTAATTCTGTCAACAGCAACGGAGAGGCAAACTGTGTTAATCATCTGCTCTCTGTCCTTTGCCGACACAAGCAGACGTGATACAGTTGAGCCAAACATCTTATACTTCAGCGAGAGATTGCTCAGGGAATCTGGGACCAACTTCAGCCAAAGATCGGAAAATGTAGAACTTAGGACCTTGGGGAACATCTAAAGTGCATCATCCGTAAAGAGGAACACATGAATAATAAATGGCGGCAGGGTGGCGCAGCGGTCGAGTTGCTGCTTTACAGCGCTTACAGCGCCATAGACCCGGGTTTGATCCCGACTACACGGTGCTGTCTGTGTGGAGTTTGCACGTTCTCCCCGTGATAACGTGGATTTTCTCCGAGATCTTTGGTTTCCTCCCACACTCCAAAGACATACAGGTCTGTAGGTTAATTGGCTTGGTATAAATGTACTGTAAAGTCGTCCCTCGTGTGTGTAGGATAGTGCTAATGTGCGGGTATTACTGGTCATCGCAGACTCGGTGGGCCAAAGGGCCTGTTCCCGCACTGTATCTCTAAACTGTAATTGTGCTCACTCCCCCCCCCCCCCCCCCCCCACCCCACCCCCCGCTTCGTCTATATCCACCTATCATTCCATTCATCTGTATTCTATATACTCCTTTGGCTATATCCTCTTATCACTCCTTTCATTATTCGATAGGTTTCAATGAGATTTCCATATCATCCTTCTAAACTCTAGCGGGTACATTCCCAGAGCTTTCAGACGTTCCTCGTACATTAATCCAATCATCGCCAGGATAATTCTCGTAAACCTCCTCTGGAGCCCACAGCTTAGTGTTTTGAACCTCACGAGCTACTGATAGTTGCCGTGACTTAGCCACGGCCAAACCAGTGGTCGGCGCCTCTCACAACAATCATTCCATGTGCTTCGAACAGCACAAGTGTCTATCTAGGCAGATGTTGGTTCGAGAGCGTTGGTTTGTAGGTTTACTAGGTTAATTCCCGGAATGGCCGGACTGTCATATGTTGAAAGACTGGAGCGACTAGGCTTGTATACACTGGAATTTAGAAGGATGAGAGGGGATCTTATCGAAACGTATAAGATTATTAAGGGGCTGGACACGTTAGAGGCAGGAAATATGTTCCCAATGTTGGGGGAGTCCAGAACAAGGGGCCACAGTTTAAAAATAAGGGGTAGGCCATTTAGAACGGAGATGAGGAAAAACTTTTTCAGTCAGAGAGTTGTGAATCTGTGGAATTCTCTGCCTCAGAAGGCAGTGGGGGGCAATTCTCTGAATGCATTCAAGAGAGAGCTGGATAGAGCTCTTAAGGATAGCGGAGTCAGGGGGTATGGGGAGAAAGCAGGAACGGGGTACTGATTGAGAATGATCAGCCATGATCACATTGAATGGTGGTGCTGGCTCGAAGGGCCAAATGGCCTACTCCTGCACCTATTGTCTATTGTCTATAATGTTTGCTAAACTACATCACCTCTGTAGGAAGGAACTGCTGATGCTGGTTTACACCGAAGATAGACACAAAATGCTGGAATAACTCGGCGGGACAGGCAGCATCTCTGGATAGATGTTTGGGTGATGTTTCAGGTCGAGACCCTTCTTCAGACCTAAAACGTCACCCAATCCTGCTGCCTGTCCTGCTGAGCCACTCCAGCACTTTGTGTCTATCTTCTGTATAGCTTCTGTATAAGACCAGTGAGCAATTGTTTAAATGTAGATTCCCCTTCCACCACAGTTCACTGTTCGCACCTATACCTCCTCTACTTGTCGTATTTCTGCTCTTCCCCCTCTCAATCTCCCAAATAAAACAAGAATAGGGTTTTCCTTGGACTCACCTTCCACCTTAACATCCTGACCAGATTGTCCTTGGTAATTTCCACTATCTTCAGTGAGATGCCTTCATTTCCCTCCTGGAATTCCAAAGTGACCATTCTATCCATGACAGCTACTTGGATAGGAAAGGTTTAGAGGGATATGGGCTGGTGGGACTAGTGTGGGTGTAGTGTCTTGTTCGACATGGGCAAGTTGGGCCAACGGTTGAGAATACTGGTTCTGCAAAACTTGTGGGATCCTATCTGTAGATCAAAGTTCCTGAACCATCAGGTGGGACTAGTGTAGATGGGGCATCTTGGTTGGTATGGGCAAGTTGGGCCGAAGGGCCTATTTCCGTGTCGTATGACTCTATATTTAGTTTGCTCTTCCATCTTCATCAACACCTGCTCATCGAATCTCATTTCACTTTCCCAAGTAGCTACAAGGGATACAACACTTGTTTCTCTGCCTCTTCCCTTGACACCATCCAGGGGCCCAATATTCACTTGCAGTTAGTGCTCCTAACCCAATGCACAATATAAATCACCACTGAAGGGTGATGATTGTATGGAACAAGCTGCCAGAGGAGGTAGCTGAGGCTGGGACTATCCCTACGTTTGAGAAACAGTTAGACAGGTACGTGGATAGGACAAGTTTGGAGGGATATGGACCAAACACAGGCAGGTGGGACTAGTGTAGCTGGGACATGTATGGGCAAGTTGGGCTGATAAAGCCTGTTTCCACACTGTGTCACTCAATGACTCTATGAACCATTCAACCGTTGAACGAAGAAATTAAACATGGGTTGGGAGACTAATCTGCAGAATGACCTCCTTGACCAAAGCACAACCCTGAGCTTCCAGTCGCCCGTCACTTTAACCTGTCTTCCTTTGGCCTTTGACACTCTACAACGATGTTGTGAAGATGTAGCTAAAACATGAGGTCTTGAGCCACAGGGAGAGGTTGGGCAGGTTAGGACTTTATTCCTTGGAGCGCAGGAAGCCGAGGGGTGATCTTTTTGAGGTTTTATAAAATCCCGAGGGGAACAGTTAGGGTGAATGCCTAGGATGGGGGAATCTAGAACCAGAGGATGTTGGTTTAAGGAAAGGGCAAACGTTTTCACTTGGACAATGGTGGGTTTGAGGAACAAGCTGCCAGAGAAGGTAGTTGAGGCAGGCATTGTAAAAACATTTAAAAGACACTTGGATAGGTACATGGATAGGAAAGGTACAAAAGGACAAACACGGGCAAATGGAACTAGCTTGGATAGGGACAGCATGGACAGGTTGGGCTGAAAGGCCTGTTTCCCCGCTGTTTGAAACAGAAACATAGAAAATGGGTACAAGAATAGGCCATTCGGCCCTTCGAGCCTGCAACGTCATTCAATATGATCAATATGATCATTTCACCTTCCGTCACGCTGCCTCAACACGCCATGTTCACGGACAATTCAAGATAATTGTGGCAATGTGGCACGGTGGCACAGCGGTAGAGTTGCTGCCTTACAGCGAATGCAGCGCCTGAGACTCAGGTTCGATCCTGACTACGGGCGCCGTCTGTACGGAGTTTGTACGTTCTCCCCGTGACCTGCGTGCGTTTTCTCCGAGATCTTCGGTTTCCTCCCACACTCCAAAGACGTGCAGGTATGTTGGTTAATTGACTGGGTCAAATGTAAAAATTGTCCCTAGTGTGTGCAGGACAGTGTTAAAGTGCGGGGATCGCTGGGCGGCGCGGACTCGGTGGGCCGAAGGGCCTGTTTCCGTGCTGTATCTCTAAATCTAAAAAATAAACTATTTCAGGTAAACAGCTGACCCACTTTCCATTTTTAGTGGAAAATCACTGTTCTGCATTTTTCCCCTCTGTTTTCTCTGTTGGACTTTCTCTGTCAGGCAGCACGGTGGCGTGGCAGTGGAGATGCTGCCTTACAGCACCAGAAACCTGGGTTCGATCCTGACTACAGGTACTTGTCTGTACAGAGTCTCCCCGCGACCTCGCGGTTTTTCTCCGAGATCTTCACACTCCAAAGACGTATGGGTTTGTAGGTTAATTAGCTTGGTCTAAATGTAAATTGTCCTTAGTGTGTGTGTAGGATAGTGCTAGTGTGTGGGGTTCGCTGATCAGCGTGGACCCAGTGGGCTGAAGACCATGTTTCCGCGCTGTATCTCCAAACTAAACTAAACTTAAACTTGCTGAGTATTTGGACCATCACTTGTTTTATTTCTGGTTTCCAGCATCTGAAGCTTTTTTTCCAATCTCACAGCTTCAGCGTTGTTTTGTTTCCTTCATCTCATCGCCTGCTACTTGCACCTCCACCCCCACACAGAGCAGCTGTGATTAACAAGCATTCGCCAGCCATCCCTCTCATCTCGTGTCATACAGTCTCTCTTCATCTCCACGCTATCCCAGAAATTCCTTCCACTCCTTCCCCTTCTCCACAATTTAAAACATCTTTTGGGGTTTTTTTGCCACAGTGGAGGCCATCAATAGTCATTTCTAAGGCGGAGATTGACAGATTCTTGATCAGTGAGGGTGTCAAGGGTTATGTGGAAATCTCAGGAGAATGGGGTTGAGATTGAAAGATAGATCAGCCCTGATTGAATGGTGGAGTAGACATGATGGGCCGAATGGCCTTTATTCTGCTAATGTGACTAATGAACTTATACAATACAGAACTTTATTGTCATTCGGTACCGAGATACAATGAACTTTTAGAATAATAACAAGGAACTGCAGATGCTGGTTTTCACCAAATAAAGACACAAAATGCTGGAGTAACTCAGGGGTTCAGGTAGCATCCATGGAGAACATGGATCCTTCTTCTTTTTGGAAGGGTTCTGACCCGAAACGTTGCCTATTCATGTTCTCCAAGGAAGCTGCCTGACCCGCTGAGTTTTAGTTTTTAGTTTTAGTTTGAGAAATGCAACCTGGAACCAGGTACTTCGGCCCATTGAGTCCATACTGGCCGGCAATCACCCGTACACTAGTTCTATCCTATACACAAGAGACAATTTTACAGAAGCCAATGAACCTACAAACCTGCACGGCCTTGGGATGTGAGAGGAAACCAAAGCAGCCATGGAAAACCCATGCGGTCACAGGGAGAACGTGCAAACTCCGTACAGACAGCACCTGTAGTCAGGATCGAACCCGGGTCTCTGCCGCTGTAAGGCAGCGACTCTACAGCTGCGCCACTGTGCCGCCCTAAGTTGGGAGTCTTAGCAGGAAACATGTTCCCAATGTTGGGGGAGTCCAGAACAAGGGGCCACAGTTTAAGAATAAGGGGTAGGCCATTTAGAACTGAGATGAGGAAAAACTTTTTCAGTCAGAGAGTTGTGAATCTGTGGAATTCTCTGCTTCAGAAGGCAGTGGAGGCCAATTCTCTGGATGCTTTCAAGAGAGAGCTAGATAGAGCTCTTAATGATAGCGGAGTCTGGGGGTATGGGGAGAGGGCAGGAACCCTCACATTGAATGGCAGTGCTGGCTTGAAGGGCCGAATGGCCTACTCCTGCACCTATTGTCTATTGTGTATTGTCTAATGTTTCCTCCCACATTCCAAAGACATATAGGTTTGTAGGTTAATTGGCTTGGTATAAGTGTAACTTGTGCCTATTGTGTGTAGGATAATGTTAAAGTGGGGGGATCGCTGGTCGGTGCGGGCTTGGTGGGTCGAATGGTCTGTTTCCATGCTGTATCTCTAAACTAAACCAAACGTTATTTCGAGCATTTACTATTTTTATTTCAGAGCAAAGACATTACTTATTTTGGAGACATAAGGAATTACAAAAACAAGACACAGTGCTGGGCTGACTCAACGGGTCAAGTAGCATGTCTGGAGAACATGGGCAAGTGATGTTTTGGGTCATGACACTTCTTCTGACTGATTGTAGTAGGGGGGAAGAAAGGTGGATGAAAGACAAAGCCTAGCGAGTGACAGATGGATCCAGGTGAGGGGGTGTTTCCATTGGCAGATGGTTGGACAAAGGCCAGAGATGGAAAGACAAAAGGTGGTGAGATAAGGAGAGAAGTAGAAGCAGGATATGTGAAGTCAGAGGAAGGAATAGAGGTGGAAGGGTATGGTGGAAAGGGGAAAGGGAGGAATGGGTGGATGTCCACGTGGAACAAAAGGAACAGAGGGGGGGAAATGGGGGGAGGGGGCTATTTGTTGGTCAGTTATCTAAAATTATTACATTCGATATTCTGAAAATTGTAGAATTGACTGTTCTTTTTTTGTCATTGTTCAAATTCAATGTTCCGTCCTTATTTTCTTTAGTTCTGCCTTAATTTCTTCATTGTAGGAAGGAACTGCAGATGCTGGTTTGCACTGAAGATAGGCACAAAATGCTGGAGTAACTCAGCGTGTCAGGCAGCATCGCTGGAGAAAAGGAACAGGTGACGTTTCGGGTCGAGACCCTTCTTCAGACTGAGAGTCAGGGGAGAGGGACACTAGAGGCATGAGAAGGCACATAGAACAAATGAATGGAAGGTATGCAAAAGGACAAATCACAGCCAGCAACGACGATCAAGGAAAGGTGGAGCCCACAATGGTCCATTGTTGGCTGTGGAGAAGGTGATAACGAGTGATACAAACCGTGAAACTCAGCAGGACGACTGTGAAACTAGTGCGCCGACTAGGGTGGAGGATGGACAGAGAGAGAGGGGATGCAAAGGTTACTTGAAGTTAGAGAAATCAACATTCAATATTCACACCTTTGGGTTGTAAGCTGCCGAAGGCAAAATATGAGGTGCTGCTCCTCCAATTTGCATTTGGCCTCTCTCCAACAGTGGAGGAGTTCCTTAATTTCTAATTTCTTTAGTACTGTCCGCATTTTCTTCAATAATATTCTTATTTTTTTGCTTAGTTCTACTGTTATTTTCTTGAGTTCTGTCCTTCTAAAAAAAAAATTATTCATTACATCTTATCTCAACCCGAAACATCACCCATTCCTTCTCTCCAGAGATGCTGCCTGTCCCGACGAGTTGCTCCAGCATTTTGTGTCTTTCTGTGATAAATGATTCTTTTAAAAAAAATAACCATTCACCATTTAATTCTGTCCTTAGTTCTGTCCTCGTTTTCCTCATTTCTGTTCTTATTTTTATGTTTAGTTGTACCCCTACTTTCTTGACTTCTGTCATTTTTTTTCAACATAATTATTCATCACATCTTTGAAAGATAAATGATTATTTAAAAATAAAAAATAAATCATTCATCACAGCAGAGAAATTACTAATTGCAGATAGACTCAAAGTGCTGGAGTAACACAGTGGGTCAGGCAGCATCTCTGGAGGAAAGGAATAGATGTAGGAAAGAACTGCAGATGCTGGTTTAAATCGTAGACACGAAATGCTGGAGTAACTCAACGGGACAGGCAGCATCTCTAGAGAAAAGGAATAGGGCGATGTTTCGGGTCGAGACCCTTGTGCATACTGAATTATGAAGTATATCTGCCTGAGATGCTGCCTGACCCGCTGAGTTACTCCAGCATTTTGTGTCTACCTTCGATTTAAACCAGCATCTGCAGTTATCTTTCTACAATATGAAGGATATTCCTTCTCTCCAGAGATGCTGCCTGACTCCAGCTTTTTTTTGTGTCTAAGTTCGGTTTAAAACCAACATCTGTAGTTACTTCCCACACAATTACAAATTGCAGGGGTTGGGTTGGTTTTTTTGTTGCAACTCTTCAGCTTTAAGAGAGCTTGTAGTCAAACACCACCTCCTCGTCCCGCATTGCCATGGAGGCCGTTGAGTGACTGCCAAGCTCTCCAAACGCCGGGCAGATCTGGAGTAGACTTGTCCTCCAGTGGGACGTCATTGCACCAGCGAAGGGGAGTGGGCGGAGAGCTGGGCCAGTGTCAAAAAAAAAGACGGCAGGTGCATCTCTCTGTGAAGCTTCTTGAAATCAGTGTCAATTTTATTTTCAGGGGTGGGGAAGATAAAGAGTTTTCCTTTGCAGAAATTTATGCTTTTTTTTTTTTTAATCAGCTTATTAACAAGGATGCAAAAGTAAAATACTCGTTGTTGGATCACCAGATTTTTTTTTAAAAAATATATATATATGTGTGCAAGCTAATAAGAGGAATACCAGACAAGATTGGAAGAAAATAAAGATACCCATGTTGTCTATGATCATCATGCCAGCTTCCAAGTCTGGAACTAGCTGCGATTATTGGATTGATGGATCTCACAGGGAGATAGCCTTTGAAGATTACTACACAGTGGCACAGGAATTAGGAAGGTACTGTACTGCAATATCAATGTGGGGGTGTAACTGCAGACTCGGGCATGTGGTAACTGATTGCAGCCGGAATCGTTGTCGTCCTGAGGGCACAGAGCGCCTGATAATTGATCGATCTGGTTCTTGCCTTTGTTAATTACAGTCATTAAAAATGCGCCGTGAGATTATTTTTTTTAATGCTGACATGCCTCGTTCTTAAATTGGAATTTTAAAACGTATAAACGCGTTTTAATGTGTGTTTATTTATTTATGTATTTATTTGCTTGCATTTAATACATCTGCAGCGTTGCTCTGAAAACTTTATGAATAAAACGTGTGTAGGGCATTTGCAAAGAGGATAAATAATAGGACATGTAGCGAACATTGTGTTTGGTTTATGCAGCGTTTAGAATAGATTGTCTGCCTCAACTAAACCCAGCTGCCAAGTGCTACTCATGAGGTCTGACACACACACACCTCAGTTCGCTTGTAAGATGTCTTTTGACACATGCCTTCCACGCAAAAGCAAGCTTCATAAATTGTTGTGCGAAAACGCGGTTCGCCCGCTTAGTTGGCATTGTGGTTGCTAATGTTGCATTGAAATGTCAAGGGGTTTTGTTGTGTTTTGGATTCCTGAATGTTTGGTGAATCCACTCTCCTCAAATTTCTGCAGTTATGTCCAGAGTTTGATGTCCAATTTTACCCTGTCTCTGTTGATTCTGTGTGTCCATGCATTATTGTCAACAGCAGGATCTCCTCCACAATCGTACTGTTAATTATTGTTGTCGGCAACCAAGATCCTAAGCTGCGATTTCCATCCCCAAATCTCTTTTTAATCGTTTTCTTCCTTCTAAAGAGGCGCCTAATGCCTAAATCGTTGTCCAGGATTATAATAATCTGCCCCTAAAGTGGGTCGGGGCAGAGACCCAAGTTCGATCCTGACCTCGGCTACTGACTACGTGGAGTTTGCACGTCCTCGCTGGTTTCCTCCGGGTGCTCCGGGTTCCTCTCAACCCTCAAAGACACGTGGGTTTGCAAGTTAATTAGCCTCTGTAAAAACTGCTCTGTAAAAAGTGTGTGGGGAGTGGATGAGAAAATGAGATAACATAGAACTAGTGTGAGTGGGTGATTGATGGTCAGCATGGATCTTGATGGGCTGATGGGCCTGTTTCCATGCTGTGTAGTTGAGTTTAGGGACACAGCACGGAAACAGGCCTTATGGCCCACTGAGTCCGCACCAACCAGCGATCCCCGCACACATTAACACTATCTGACACACACTGGGGAAAATTTACACACACACACACACACACACCAAGCCAATTAACCTATATATCTTTGGAGTATGGGAGAAAACCGAAGATCTTGGGGGAAACAATAAACCACGCTGTCACGGGGAGAATGTACAAACTCCATACAGACAGCACCCGTGGTCGGGATCGAACCCGGGTCTCCGCCACTGCGAGCACTGTAAGGCAACAACTCTACCACTGCGCCACCGTGCTGCCCAGTGTGAAGGGTTGTAGGTTAATTGCACTTTGTAAAAAATGCTCCTAGTGTGTAAGGAGTGGATGAGAAAGTGGGACAACAGAACCAATTGAACAGTTGATCGATGGTTGGAGTGGACCCGATGGGCCGAAGGGCCTGTTTCCAGGTGGTATCTCTAAACTAAATGTGGTTTAAGTTAATTGGCCTCGGTAAAAATTGCCTCCAGTGTGGATGAGAAAGTGGGATAACATGGATCTGGTGTGAGTGGGTACAGGTGACAATAAAGTATAATTGAATCAGTGGGTGGAAGAGCTTGTTTCAATCTTTGAATTGATTGATTGATTCAGTGAATTGATTGAATGTGGCTTGGTAACAAAATTAATTTGCTCCTCTGAAGGTCCTTCGAATGTTTTATTGAGTCAAAATAGTTTAGTTTATTGGCACATGTACCAAGGTAGAGTGAAAAGCTTTTGGTGATTGCTAACCAGTCAGTGGAAAGAGAATACATGATTACAATTGAGCCATTTACAGTGCATAGATACCTGATAAGGGAATAATGTTTAGTGCAAGGTAAAACACGCAAAGTCTGATCAAAGATAGTCCGAGGATCACCAGTGAGGTAGATAGGAGTTCAGGACTGCTCTCTGGTTGTTGGTAGGATGGTTTAGTTGCCCAATAACAGCTGGGAAGAATCTGGAAGTATGCGATTTCACACTTTTGTACTTTTTGCCTGATGGGAGAGGGGAGAAGGAAGAGGGAGTGGCTAGGGTGCGACTCTTCCTTGATTATGCTGCTGGCCTTGCCGAGGCAGCGTGAGGTATAATAGACATTGGTCATCGACCACTACCACGACCGGTCTGATAATGGAGCACTAGTCCATCGTAAGCTATCCGAAAATTTGCTTCGGTGAAAGCTCAGTGGAATTTCAGTGGTGAAATTATTGTGTGTTTAAGACTGGAAGTGTTGTCCTCGTTCATGGTTCAACTGCTGAGGGAATGGCAGTCCTAGGAGTCTGTCAATATTTGCAGATAACCCCGGCAAATGTGTCCAGATTTACAGGATCCACATTCCCAGGCGCTGTTTTGTTTTGTTTTTTAGTTTAGAGATACAGGCACGGAAACTGGCCCTTCAGCCCACCGAGTCTACACCAACCAGCATATTAACACTATCGTACACATGCTAGGGACAATTTTATTTTTATTCTTCTTACGCCCTTTGCTCCTCTGGGGAGCATAGGCCATTGACAAATGTCCTCCACCTCACTCGGTTGTTGGCGGTTCTTTCGAGATCTCCCCAGTTGAGCCCACTCCCAGACATTTCTGCATCGACCCCTCTTCTCCAGCTGTTCCTTTTTTCCTTGGGGGTTCCATTTCAGGGCTTGACGGGTGATGTTTGTGGCAGGTTTTCTGAGTGTGTGTCCAATGCAACTCCATTTTCTCCTTCAAATTTGTAAGTCAATGAGGGTCCTGGCTTGTTCTTTTCCACAGGTCTACCCGCAGTCAGGATGGAACCCGGGTCTCTGGCGCTGTAAGGCGGCAACTCTACCGCTGCGCCACCGTGCTGCCCTGGTGCCGGTGGTCAATATTAGCAGCAAGTTCCTGGTGGTGTAGGAGTATTGTCGGGTTGACTCTCCGAAAGATGGGTCTATTACCTGTTGCGTGATGGCATTATGGACCTCTGGCCAGAAATCCTTGAGATCGTGTCAATATGTGACTGTGTCTCTCTGGGAGACATGCTGGTCTTGTGACCGTGAGAAGCTTGCATCTTTTTGTGCAGCTCCCCCTGGAGAGTAGATCAATATTTGCAGGAATTATGCCAGAGTCCTAAACTAAACTTTACCGCTGCACCACGATGCCACCCCATGCACAGTGGCCCGATGCATTGCTGCAAAGGGTATCCGTACAGCAGCCGTGGTGGAGTGGTGACTGTGTAACTGCGAAGGGGGACAGGTCAAAGGTGTTGATTGCACGCACCGCTGCTCAAAACTTTGTGAAGGAAAATAAAATCATGAGAAATCCTGTGGAAAAACACTATCCGTGAGTCACTGAAGCCAGCAGCTGCCAGGTTGCAGTATTTACTGCCTGATTTACCTTCATCTCCCCCCAGCCATCTGCACACCCACCTTAGTTTCCCTGGCAAGATCTAGCGAGCTTGTGAGATCTTTGTGCCCTGACTGAAGTCCCAAGCATTGCCCACACCAAGTGCGCAACTTATTTAGCTTAACTATCTGCTTCTCTGAAACTTGTTTCCCTGCTAACGGACTATCTGGGAGTGAGTGGGATCACATCAGAGTTTCTCTTCCCACAATCAGCTCATCATAGAGTTAAGATTCTTCACTTGTCAGGACTCAAGGGACTGAGATATAGGGAGAGGTTGGGCAGGGCAGGACTTTGCTCCTTGGAACGTGTGAGGATGAGCGGTGATCTGAGAGAGGTGGATAACATCATGAGGGGAATAGATCGGTTGAATCCACACTTGTACAGATACAGAGATACAGCGCGGAAACAGGCCCTCAGGCCCACCGGGTCCGCGCCGCCCAGCGATCCCCGCACATTAACACTATCCTACACACACTAGGGACAATTTTTTCTTTGTTTTACATTTGCCCAGCCAATTAACCTACATACCTGTACGCCTTTGGAGTGTGGGAGGAAACCGAAGATCTCGGAGAAAACCCACGCAGGTCACGGGGAGAACGTACAAACTCCATACAGCCGGCGCCCGTAGTCAGGATCGAACCTGAGTCTCCGGCGCTGCATTCGCTGTAAGGCAGCAACTCTACCGCTGCGCCACCGTGCCGCCCATATCCAGAGTAGGGTGAAAGGCCTGAATAGAGTGAATGTGGGGAGGGTGTTTCCACTCATGGGAGAGTCTAGGACCAGAGGCCACAGCGTCAAGTTAAATGGACGTACCTTTAGAAAGAAGATGAGGAGGAATTTCTTTAGCCACAGGGTGGTGAATCTGTGGAACTCATTGCCACAGACGTCTGTGGAGGCCAAGTCAATGGATATTTTTAAGGTGGAGATTGATAGTCCTCCCACATCCCAAAGACATGAGGGTTTGTTGGTTAATTGGCCTCCGTAAATTGCCTCGAGTGTGTAGGGAGTGGATGGGATAGTGGAATAACTGGGTGTGAGGGGTGATCGATGGCCGGCGTGGACTCAGTGGGCCAAAAGGCAAGTTTCCACACTCTACCATCCAATCAATCAATGCAATCAATCAATAACTCCTATTATTTTGTTGGAATGTCTTGGGATATTTCACATCCACCACAGCGATACGGCAGTCTCATAGTGCAACTGCATCGGAAAGATGGAACATAGACACAAAGTGCTGGAGTAGCTCAGCGGGCCAGGCAGCATCTCTGGAGGAAAAGGATGGGTGACGTTTTGGGTCGGAACCCTTCTTCAGACTGAAAGTAGAGGGGAGGGAACTGGAGGTATGAAAAGGCCCGAACAAATCTGGGCCGGCAACAGAGAGCCAAGGAAGGGTGGAGCCAACAATGTGCCAATTGTTGGCTGGGGAAGAGGAGATAACGAAGCGATACAAGGATGTGAAGTTGAAAGATGGAAGGTAGAATTGAGAGACACAGCATAAAAACAATCCCTTCAGCCCACCAAGGTGAAGGAACTGCTAGGAGGTAGTTCAAGGTAAAAGAACCACTGGGAGATAGTGACCATAATATGATAAGTTTTAATCTGCAATTTGTGAGGGAAAAGGTTAAATCAGAAGTGTCAGTGTTGCAGTTGAACAGAGAACTATGAAGGCAAGAGAGAGGAGCTGGCCAACGTCAACTGGAAAAGGATCCTAGCAGGAATGACGGTGGAACAGCAGTGGCAGGAATTTCTGGGCGTAATCCAGAAGATGCAGGACCATTTCATTCCAACAAGGAAGAAAGATTCTAAGGGTAGTAAGAGGCAACCGAGACTAACAAGGGAAGTGAGGGATGGTATAAAATTAAAAGAAAAGGTGTATATCATACTGTAGCAAAGAGTAGCAGGAACCCAGAGGATTGGGAAACTTTCAAAGGACATCAGAAGATAACAAAAAGGGCAATACGGGTTGAAAAGATGAAGCTCGCCAAGAATATAAAGAAGGATAGTAAAAGCTTCTTTAAGTATGTTAAGAGAAAAAAATTAGTAAAGGCAAATTTGGGTCCTTTGAAGGCAGAAACAGGTGGAATTATTATGGGGAACAAGGAAATGGCAGAAGAGTTGAACAGGTACTTTGGATCTGTCTTCACTAAGGAATCTCCCAGATGTACTAGAGGACAGAGGATCTAGGGAGACAGAGGAACTGAAAGAAATTTACATTAGGTGAGAAATAGTATTGGGTAGACTGATGGGACTGAAGGCTGATAAATCCCCAGGGCCTGATGGTCTGCATCCCAGGGTACTCAGGGAGGTGGCTCTAGAAATCGTGGACGCATTGGTGATCATTTTCCAATGTTCTATAGATTCAGGATCAGTTCCTGTGGATTGGCGGGTAACTAATGTTATCCCACTTTTGAAGAAAGGAGCGAGAGAGAAAACAGGGAATTATAGACCAGTTCGTGGTCTAACTGTGGTGGGGAAGATGCTGGAGTCAATTATTAAAGAAGTAATAATGGCCCATAAGGGTAGCAGTAAAAGGATTGGTCCAAGTCAGCATGTATTTATGAAGGGGAAATCCTGCTTGACTAATCTTCTGGAACAAGTAGCATGGATAAGTGAGAGCTAGTGGATGTAGTGTATCTGGACTTTCAGAAAGGCTTTGATAAGGTCCCACACGGGAGATTAGTAGGGTATTGACATGGATAGAGAATTGGTTGGCGGACAGGAAACAAAGAGTAGGAATAAACGGGTCCCTGTCAGAATGGCAGGCAGTGGCGAGTGGAGTGCCGCAAGGCTCGGTGTTGGGGCCGCAACTATTTACAATATATAGTAATGATTTAGATGATGGAATTAAAAGTAACACTAGCAAATTTGCAGGTGACACAAAGCTGGGTGGCAGTGTGAACTGCAAAGAGGATACTAAGAGGTTGCAGGGTGACTTGGACAGGTTGAGTGAGTGGGCAAGTGCATGGCAGATGCAGTATAATGTAGATAAATGTGAGGTTATCCACTTTGGCGACAAGACAAGCAGGCAGATTATTTTCTCAAAGGTGTCAAATTAGGAAAAGGAGAAGTGCAACGAGACCTGGGTGTGTCCTTGTACACCGGTCACTGAAAGTAAACATGCAGGTACAGCAGGCAGTGAAGAAAGCATGTCGGCCTTCATAACGAGAGGATTGGAGTATAGGTGTAAAGAGGTCCTTCTGCAGTTGTACAGGGCCCTGGTGAGACCACATCTGGAGTATTGTGTCTCCTAATTTGAGGAAGGACATCCTTGCTATTGAGGCAGTGCAGCATAGGTTCACGAGGTTAATCCCCGGGATGGCACGACTGTCATATGAGGAAAGATTGGAAAGACTGGGCTTGTATTCACTGGAATTTGGAAGGATGAGAGGAGATCTTACAGAAACATATAAAAAATATAAAAGGACTGGACAAGCTAGATGCAGGAAAAAATGTTCCCAATGTTGGGGGAGTCCAGAACCGGGGGGCCACAGTCTAAGAATAAAGGGGAGGCCATTTAAAACTGAGATGAGAAAAAACATTTCCACCCAGAGAGTTGTGAATTTGTGGAATTCTCTGCCACAGAAGGCAGTGGAGGCCAATTCACTGGATGAATTGAAAAGAGAGTTAGATAGAGCTCTTGGGGCTAGCGGAATCAAGGGATATGGGGCACGGGTTACTGATTGTGGATGATCAGCCATGATCACAATGAATGGCGATGCTGGCTCAAAGGGCCGAACGGCCTCCTCCTGCACCTATTCTCTGTGTTTTCTATGTTTATGTCCATGCCAACCATCAACCACCCACTTACACTAACTCTACATAATCCCATCTTAATTCTCACATCGTCATGAATGTTCCCCTGAATATATCACTCACCTACCTACTTTAAAGTGTCCAATTAACCTACCAATTCGCACATTGTTGGAAATCGGAGCACCCGAGGTCAGGATTGAACCGGGTCTCTAGCGTTGCGAGGCAGCCGCTCAGCAAGCTGTGCCATCGGGCAGCATCGGGCTGAGATGTCAGCACTCTCTCTCAGTGGTGCAGTCGAGGACCTCCATCTCTACTTCTGCCTGTAGAGTAGAGCAAGCTGCATCCCTTGCAGTCTAGATCTTTGCAGGCTGTTATTTGATCTAAGAATGTAATCATAAACATCTCTCATTTGACCACCGGTAATGGATTTCTTTTTTTAATGCACTTTATACCGAGCTGTCAATTTATGCGAAGCCACCAGCCTGTTTTAAAGCTTATTTTTGGTCATAAACACCGCAGTCCCAGCGGTCTGTGACTGTATTTCTGAATCAAGCGATGTGATAGAAACCATAGATAGACACTAAAAGCTGGAGTAGCTCAGCGGGTCTGTCAGCATCTCTGGGGAAAAAAAGGAATAGGTGATGTTTGCGGTGGTGACCGTTCTTTGGACTGAGAGTCAGGGGAGAGGGAGCCGAGAGATATGAAAAGATACAAAGAACAAATTAATGAAAGGACATCAAAGCCAACAATGATGATCAAGGACAGGTGGAGCCCACAATGGTCCATTGTTGGCTGTGGGGAAGATGATAACGAGTAATACCAGGCAGCAGAACCATCCTATCGCCAACTAGACAGCGGTCCTGACCTACCATCTACATCATTGTGGCCACTAACCCTATCTTTAATTAGACTTGATTGGACTTTATTTTGCATTAAACGTTATTCCCTTTATCCTGTCTCGGTACACTCTGGGTGGCTTGAATGTAATCACATATGGTCTTTCCGCTGACTGGTTAGCACGCAACAGTATTGCTTTTCCCTTTACCTCGGTACATGTAGCAATAAATTAAACTAAACGTTTTTGATCATTAGAGATATTTAGCAATGGTGGTAAAGACCTCACAGTGTGAACTATCAGGACAATCGGGATTCAATTTAGTTTAGTTTAGAGATACAACGCGGAAACAGGCCCTTCAGCCCACAGAGTCCGAGCTGACCAGCGATTCCCGTACACTAGCACTATCCTACACATTAGGGACACTTTACAATTCTTACAGAAGCCAATTAACCTACAAACCTGCATGTCTTTGGAGTGTGGGAGGAAACCGGAGCACCGGGAGAAAACCCACGCGGTCACAGGGAGAACGTACAAACTACACACAGACAGCACCCGTGGTCAGGATCGAACCTGGGTCTCTGGTGCTATAAAGCAGCAACTCTACCGCTGCGCCACCGTGCTGCCCTTTTGTACTCAGGATTCCAGCATCTTCAATCCCATGTGTGATCCCAATGTTATTACGGTCTTTTGACAAGTGTAGATGTTGTCGTAATGTGGGAAATGAACAAGAAAATGTTTGTACAGACGGCATCAATTCAAGGAGAATCCCATTCAATCTGCAGCTGCGGCGTCAGAATGTTTTCAGAACAGCCAGCCGCATTAAAGAATTATCACCGGCAGCAAATTATAATTAATATTTGAAATGTTATGCGGTACTAAATAAAGTTTTGTAATCCATGCATTTGATTAACATGGAAGCTAAAACATTCAATTTTTTTTTTAAATCAAAATAAATGTGTTCAAATAGTGATTAAAATATTAATTAATAAGGTTTAGTACTGAGGCAACCTTCTCAAAAGTAATGTGTAGGAAGGAACTGCAGATGCTGGTTTAAACTGAAGAAAGACACAAAATGCTGGAGTAACTCAGCAGGTCAGGCAGCATCTCTGGAGAAAAGAGATAGGAGACGTTTCGGGTCGAGACCCTTCTTCAGATTTGAGGAAGTCTGAAGGTCTGAGGATAGGACTCGACCCGAAACGTCACCTATTCCTTTGCTCCAGAGATGCTGCCTGACCCGCTGAGGTACTCCAGCTTTTTGAGTCTATCTTTCTCAAAAGTAATTATGGTTTGTTATGATTTTAATAGCTCATTTTGAGATCGTGTAACGATGCATAAGATTTTGAGTGTATTTTCCAATTGAAGCCGTTCATTTAAAAAAAAAATCGTAGGAGTTTACCTGATTGTGATGTAGAAAGCTATAGATCGGAGACAATTGAAGATCAGTTCAGAGTGTCTCTGAAGATCCTTCATTGCTTCTACTCTGGGGCTGTAGAGAGCATCCTGTCCGGCAACATTACAGTCTGGTTTGGGAACAGCTCTGCCCAGGACAGGATGGCCCTGCAGAGAGTAGTGCGTTCGGCAGAACGCACCATGGGAACTACACTCGTCCCCCTGCAGGACCTATACATCAGGAGGTGCAGATCCAGAGGAAGCAAGATTATGAGGGACCCCTGCCACCCCAGCAACGGACTGCTCCAGATGCTACGATCAGGCAAACGCCTCCGCTGTCATGCTGTGAAAACGGAGAGGATGAGACGGAGCTTCTTCCCACGGGCCATCAGGACTGTCAACTTTTATAACTCCAGGGACTCAATTTTGTCTTCTCTATATTAACTTATTAACTTTATTTATATGCTGTAACTGTAATTCTTTTTTGTGCACAATCCGCAGGCATTGCCACTTTCATTTCTCTACACATCGTGTATGTGCATGTGACAAATAAACATGACTTGACTTGACTTGACTTGAGTACTGTCAGGAACCTAGGAACATCCAAACCTGCCAAGAATGAAGAGGGACCATTGGGAGCACATTGAAGACTGGGTAACTTTTGTTGGCGCCCTCTATGTGGCGACTCTTTGCATACTTTGTGTGTGGCACGCAAAACAAAGAATTTCACAGTGGCATGTCACGTGTGATAATAAAGTATCATTCATTCATTCAAATTGAGCAGAGAAATAAACACCAACACTGTTCAACACTAAACGCAACCACAATCTTCTATGCACTGTGTCTTTGGTTGCATTATCAAGTTTGGTTTTTGCACTAAGATCAACACAATAAAGTGGAGTAACTCAGCGGGTCAGACAGCATCTCTGGAGAAAAGGAACAGGTGACGATTCGGGTCGAGACCCTTCTTCAGACTGAGTCTGGACCCGAAACGTCACCTATTCCTTTTCTGCAGAGATGTTGTCTGCCCGTTGAGTTACTCCAGCTTTTTATGTCAATCTTTGGTTTAAACCAGCATCTGCAGTTCCTACCTACATATTTGGTTTTTGCACTATATTAGTTTCCTAATGTTACTTTTATTAACTTATTGTGTTATTGAGAATTATACGTTTATCTGTCCTTGATTCCATTAATCGTAAGATTATAAGCAATGGGTGCAAAGTTAGGCTGTTCGGCCCATGGGACATATGTTGTCAGAGTCATAGTCATAAGCACTTTCTTTGTCCCCAAAGGGCAATTCAAATTGTTGGGTCATCAGTTGGGTCATATTATTGAATAAACTCTGTTTTATGCTAAGCTGGTTACTGATGCTTTAATCCAACAGATCTTTGTTTAGCCTGTCACTTGCATGTGAATCCTTGTTTCTGGATGTAGAGTAAAGCTTCTACCTTCTTGGATCCAACCCCAACCTTGTCAGTACGAACTGGTCTGAATGACCTTTTATAATTTCTAATTTATGATGTTCTCTGAAATTATTATCAGCTTTGTCTCAGTCTTTCTTTCCTTTTGTCGATTTCCTCCATATGCACCTTAAAATTCTTTTGAAGTTCTTTACTCCAACTTGAACCCAATAGACTGTTCTTGTGTTGGGACAGATGGTGGAACGAACTCTGTTTCAGGTTGAGATGGTTGCTCATGCTTTTATCCGAGGTTGCAGTTTAGCCTTGTCACTTGCATTCATGTTGTGCCATTTAGTGACGTCCTTTGATAAGGATGCTGGTGAGAACTTGCTTGTTTGGCATCCCAAATAATTCCTTGAATCCTTTTACATGCTCCTCGATCATTAGACCATAAGGCATAGGAGGAGAATTAGGCCATTCGGCCCATCAAGTCTGCTCCGCCATTCGATTGTGGCTGGTCCATATTTCCCTCTCAACCCCCATTACCTGCCTTCTCCCCATAACCTTTGATGACTTTAGTAAACAAAAACCTATCAATCTCCATTTTAAGTATACCCATTAACTTGGCCTACACAGCCATCTGTGGCAATGAATTCCACAGGTTCACCACCTTCTGGTGAAATAAATTCCTCCTCATAGAATGGGCCAATAAAGCCGCAGCAAGTATCAGTCTTATTGTTCCAGCGCTGGTACATATAACAGTTAAACACTCTGGACTCGAGACTTGACTCTTTAGATAAGTTTTCTGGAGCAACGACAATTAACTGCCACTAAAAGTAGGACATGGGGTTTTCAACACAGAAGCAGATAATCAGGAATGAAAGGATATGGATCATGTGCAGGCAGAGGAGATTAGTTTAACTTGGCTTTGTGTTTGGCATGTACAAATGGGCCAAATATTCTGTTCCTGTGCTATCCTGTTCTGGGCTTTATGTTCTAGTTTAGACTCAGGACGTTTGCCTTTAGAGATACAACGCGGAAACAGGCTCTTCGGCCCACAGAGTCCGCACTGACCAGCGTTCACGCCGTACACTAGCATCGAAAGCAGGTCTCTGGCGCTGTGAGGCAGCAACTCGGCCACTGCTCCACTGTGCCAACTAATTTAATCCAGCCAGTCTGTACCCTGTCTGTCCATCTTGTGAGCTACTGTTTGATCTCTCATCCCGTGGCAATTGTTACATTATATGCCATGTGGGTTCAAGCTACTCTGCTTTCCACATCACACCAACGACGACAGCTCAGACATGTTTCATTGGGTGCAATTATGTTATGACTATTTGCAGCGTTGCGTGCAGTTCTGGTCACCTCATTGCAGGAAGGATGTGGAGGCTTTGGAGAGGGTGCAGGGGAGATTTACCAGAAAGCTGCCTGGATTAGAGGGTTTCGGCTACAGGGAGAGTTGGATAGGCTTGGATCGGTTTCTCTGGAACATCAGAGGTTGAGGGGAGACTTAAAAGAAGTATATCAAATTCTGAGAGGCATTGATAGGGTGGACCATTTCTCCCAGGGTGGAAATGCCCATTACTAGAGGGCATAGGTATAAGGTGAGAGGGGGAAATTTTAATGGAGTTGCGCGGGGCAAGTTTCTTTTTATACAGAAACTGATGGGGGCCTGGAACGCATTGCCAGAGGTGGGGGTGGAGGCAGATACGATAGTGGCATTTAAGAGGCTTTTGGATCAGCACATGGAGGTGCAGGGAATAGAGGGGTATGGGTCAATAGACAATAGGTGCAGGAGTATGCCATTCGGCCCTTCGAGCCAGCACCGCCATTCAATGTGATCATGGCTGATCATTCTCAATCAGTACCCCGTTCCTGCCTTCTCCCCATACCCCCTGACTCCGCTATCCTTAAAAGCTCTATCTAGCTCTCTCTTGAATGCATTCAGAGAATTGGCCTCCACTGCCTTCTGAGGCAGAGAATTCCACAGATTTACAACTCTCTGACTGAAAAGGTCATGTACAGGCAGATGAGATCAGTTTAACTTAGCATCAGTTTCGGCACAAACATTGTGGGACGAAGTTCCTGTGCTGTACTGTTCAATATATGTTTGATATGATTGATGTCTGTGATTGAGAAAGTACAAGTCTTTCTTTTCCTGTGTTAGATGACCTAAATACTCCCCTTATCTAGGTGCACACTTGCCAATGTATATTTGGCTTAAACTTGGAATGCATTAATCTTTCTTCTTTCAGATAATTCACTTGACTTTTACAATTCCTCAGGGACTTTGAGATGAATTATACATCAATTATGTCCTTTTATGTAAGAGTTCTGTGTCTTAGAGATGGGATTCAAAATCTAGGTTACCTTCGGGTTATTGATGCGGAGTCATGAATTTGAATTTAGTTTAGTTTTAGTTTCAGAGATACCACATTGAAAACAGGCCCTTCGGCCCACCGAGTCCATGGGGTGCAAGGTATACATCTGTGTATACACTGATCAGCCAAAACATTATGACCAGTGATAGGTGAAGTGAATAACATTGATTATCTTGTTTACAATGGCATCTGTCAAGGGGTGAGATATATTAGCCAGCAAGTGAACAGTCAGTTCTTGAAGTTGATGTGTTGGATGCAAGATAAATGGGCAGGGGTAAAGACCTGAGCCACTTTGACAAGAGCCAAATTGTTATGGCCAGACGACTGGGTCAGAGCATCTCTGAAATGGCAAGGCTTGTGGGGTGCTCCCGGTCAGCAGTGGTGAGTACCTACCGACAATGGTCCGAGGAGGGACAAACCACAAACCGGCGACAGGGTGTTGGGCGCCCAAGGCTCATCGATGCGCGAGGGCAGTGATGGCACCAGGATGCACTGTGGGAAGACGACAAGCCAGTGGAGGGAGTGTGATGCTCTGGGCAATGTTCTGCTGGGAAACCCTGGGTCTGGCCATTCATGTGGACGTCTATTTGACACGTGTCACCTACCTAAACATCGTTGCAGGCCAGGTACACCCCTTCATGGCAATGGTATTCCCTGATGGCAGTGGCCTCCGTCAGCTGGATAATGCGCCCTGCCACACTGCACACATTGTTCGGGAATGGCTTGAGGAACATGATGAAGTGTTCACGGTGTTGCCCTGGCCTCCAAATTCTCCAGATCTCAATCCGATTGAGCATCTGTGGGATGTGCTGGATCGACAAGTCTGATCCACGGCGGCTCCACCTCACAACTTACAGACTTGAAGGATCTGCTGCTAATGTTTTAGTGCCAGATACCTCAGGACACCTTCAGGGGTCTTGTAGAGTCCATGCCTCGGTGGGTCGGTGTTGTTTTGGCGGCACACGGAGGACCAGCAGCATATTAGGCAGGTGGTCATAATGTTTTGGCTGATCGGTGTATATTCGTAAGTATATCCAAACGGCGTGTACAGCTTCACTCCAGGAGATCACCTCGAGGCCTTAACTGCCATGGCCCGATGCTGCTGGAGTGAAGTATAATCCATTATAATCTGGTTTAGTTTAGAGATACAGTGCGGAAACTGGACTTTCGGCTCACCAAGTCCTCGCCCACAGCAATCCCCTGTACATTAGCACCAATCTACACACACTATGGACAATTTACAATTATTCCATGCCAATTACCCTACAAACCTGTACGTCTTTGGAGTGTGGGAAGAAACCGGAGATCCTCCCAAGCAGGTCCCTGGGAGAATGTACAAACTCCGTACAGGCAAGCACCCATAGTCAGGATCGAACCCGGGTCGCTGGCGCTGTAAGGCAGCAGCTCTAACGCTGCGCCACTGTGCCGCCTGGTGGTTTTTAGTTATTTTACACTGAGGGTGGTGGGTGCCTGGAACACATTGCCAGGAGTGGTGTAGAGGCAGATACAATAGTGACATGTAATCCATTACAAATGTATAACATGACCTCTTATAAATGTTATCTATACAAAATACGTATGTGAAATTTAAAAAGGAAGTCCCATCGATGGATGAAAGAATAAATCCCTGGAGCCAGGCAGTAATGATTAGAGAACCGCGCGGTCTGATCAGTGCAAGCGTTTAGCAGCATCGCCATTCATGCTTCCCCCACTCTGGGTCTTCATTCAACACCTTCCAGAGATGAGATTACTAAGGCAGTTTGTCGGGAGAGGATGAGAGCCCAACTCTCGCTGTACAACACAGCAGGCCTTTGCTTCTGCCTGACCTGCTAATACATTCGTCCCTTCAAATGCGTTTAAGTTCGCTCAGAATGATTTGGCGTGCAGGATGTGACAGCTTTCTTCTGTATGTGTTACTCGGGTAGCTTGTTTACATTGTCTCCTGTCAGATGCGCCGTGATGCGTTATTATGGAGCTGAGGAGGTCTCCTTGTTACTAATCCTTGTGCAGAAATTCGTTCTTATCGACCACTCAATCTTCTGATTTGTTCGAATCACGTTTGTGTATTGTGAAGATGGACTTCACCACAATCTGCTTCGTGTCATAATATGTTCATGTTCATAAGTGATAGGAGAAGAGTTGGGCCATTCGGCCCATCAAATCCACTCTGCCATTCAATCATGGTTGATCTATCTTCCCCTCATAACCCCATTCTCCTGCCTTCTCCCCAGAATGGGCAGCACGGTGGCACAGCAGTAGAGTTGGAGACCCGGGTGTTGTGGTGACCGTATAATAACAGAAGCCTTACACCTGGATAACGATCCAAAGACTTTATTAACTACACAGCAGGCACGACCTCACGCCTCCACGTTCCACTTACACTAACCCGAATCTCACAAGCAGTGGTCACTCAAAAGCTAATGGGGCATAACTACAAAAGCATGACGCATAACATGAGTGACACCATTACACTAATCTACACTGGTTTCGATCCCCACTACGGGTGCTGTCTGTATAGAGTTTGTACGTTCTCCCCGTGACTGCGTGGGTTTTCTCCGAGATCTTCGGTTTCCTCCCACACTCCAAAAACGTACAGGTATGTAGATAAATTGGCTGCTATAAGTGTAAATTGGCCCAAGTGTGTGTAGGATAGTGTTAATGTGCGGGGATCGCTGGTCGGTGCGGACTCGGTGGTCTGAAGGGCCTGTTTCTGTACTGTATCGCTAAAACTAAAAACTAAAACTAAAACCCCTAGTTTGTAGCCTGTTTGAATCCTCATTCAATTTCATTCTTTTTTTCTATTGGAACCTAATCAAATGTACAGCACTTTGGTCAACGTGGGTTGTTTTTAAATGTGCTATACAAATAAAATTGACTTGACTTGACTTGACTTGACTCATTCACATCTTTGATTCATCCCTTCCCCAAACAGCTAAAGGGTTCTTGGAACGCTCAGCAGGTCAGGTAGCATCTGTGGAGAGAGATACAGAGTTCACATTTCAGGTTCAAAAACACAAAACACTGGGTCAGGCAGCATCTATGGAGGGAATCGACAGGCGACGTTTCAGGCCGGGACCCTTCCGAATCTGAAGAAGGATCCTGACATGAAATATCGTCTGCCCAGTCCCTCCAAAGATGCTGCCTGACCTGCTGAGTTCCTCCAGCACTTTGTGTTTTACTTAAGATTTCGCATCTGCAGTTCCTTATGCCTCACATTTTATGTTGATGACCTTTCATCAGAACGAGTCAGAATCTGATGAAGTGTTTGATCTGAAATATTAACCTAGATTTTAATGGCACCTGACCTACTTAGTTTTGTGCAGGATGTATTTTTTTTCTTCATATTTTCACAATTACAGTATTTTGTATTTTGCATTGGAACAATAATGTGCAGTCTAACACAAGTCTGGGACAGATTCCTAAAATGTTATTGTGTGTGTATACACTGAAATGTGTGGTGTACCTATAATGTGATATTATTAGCCAATACATTACTCTCGCAGTCTGAAGAAGGGTCGAGACCGGAAACAAAACCTACTCCTCTTCTCCAGAGATGCTGCCTGACCCACTGAGTTACTCCAGCATTTCAAGTCAAGTCAAGTCAAGTTTATTTGTCACATGCACATACACGATGTGCAGTGAAATGAAAGTGGCAATGCCTGCGGATTGTGCAAAAAAAAAGAATTACAGTTACAGCATATAAACTAAAGTTAATCCAGAGAAGACAAAATTTAGTCCCTGGAGTTATAAAAGTTAACAGTCCTGATGGCCTGTGCGAAGAAACTCCGTCTCATCCTCTCCGTTTTCACAGCGTGACAGCGGAGGCATTTGCCTGACCGTAGCAGCTGGAACAGTCCGTTACTGGGGTGGTAGGGGTCCCTCATAATCTTGCTTGCTCTGGATCTGCACCTCCTGATGTATAGGTCCTGCAGGGGGGCGAGTGTAGTTCCCATGGTGCGTTCTGCCGAACGCACTACTCTCTGCAGGGCCTTCCTGTCCTGGGCAGAGCTATTCCCAAACCGGACTGTAATGTTGCCAGACAGGATGCTCTCTACAGCCCCAGAGTAGAATAGAGTAGAGTAGAATAGAGGGAGCAGAGTAGAGTAGACACATTTTGTGTCTATCTTCAGTGTAAACCAGCATGTGCAGTTCCTTCCTACACAATGGAGTTACGTTCCTGTTTCTAAGACAATGCAACAGACAATCTAGAACACCTCTTGAGTTTTTGGAAAAGGCAATTGAGTAGAGTAGGGCAGTGGATGTTGTGTACATGCAGATAGACGCAAAATGCTGGAGTAACTCAACGGGACAGGCAGCATCCCTGGAGAGAAGAAATGGGTGACATTTCGGGTCGAGACCCTTCTTCAGACCGTCAATGTGCAATTTAGTTAAGCATTTGATAAAGTCCCTCATTGTAGGGTGATCCAGAAGATTAAGGTCCATGGAATCCATGGTGACTTGGTAATTTGGATTCATAACTGGCTTACCCATAGAAGTCAGATGGTGGTGGTGGAAGGAGGTCTCTGACCAGTGGTGTTCTGTAGGGATCTTGCTGGGACCTCTGTTGTTTGTGACATATATATATATATATGACTTGGACATAAGCATAGATGGGTTGGTTAGTAAGTTTGCCGGCGAAATTGGTGGAGTAGCAGACAATGAGGAAGGTTGTCAAAGGATACAGTTGAATATGGTTCCAGATATGGGCAGAGAAATGGCAGATGGAGTTTATTCTGAGCAAGTGTGAGGTGTTGAACTTTGGGAGGTTGAATAGAAAGGGAAAGTATACAGTTGATGTACAACTTCACAGCATTGATGTACAGAGGAATTTTGGGGTCCAGGTTCATAGCTCATTGAATGATCCCAGGAATGAGTGAGTTAACATTTGATGAGCGTTTGACGGCACTGGGCCTGTACTCGCTGGAGTTTAGAAGAATGAGGAGGGACCTCATTGAAATGTACCAAATAGTGAAAGGCTTGGATAGAGTGGATGTGGAGAGGATGTTTCCACTAGTGGGAGAGTCTAGGACCAGAGGTCTTAGCCTCAGAATTAAAGGATGTTCCTTTAGGAAGGAGAGGAGACGGAATTTCTTTAGTCAGAGGGTGGTGAATCTGTGGAATTCATTGCCACGGAAAGCTGTGGAGGCCAAGTCAATGGATATTTTTAAAGCAGAGATAGATAGATTCTTGATTATCAGGGGTGTCAGGGGTTACGGAGAGAAGGCAGGAGAATGGGGTTAGGAGGGAAAGATAGATCGGCCATGATTGAATGGCGAGGTAGACTTGATGGGCCGAATGGCCTAATTCTGCTCCAATCACTTTCGACATTATGACCATTTCTGCTCCCTGAAAGAGGCAACACTAGGACATAGTGGTAAAGAAGGCAAATGGTTTGGTTGCTTTCATCAGTCAGGGCATTGAGTATAAGAGCCAAGATGCAGCTTTATAAAAATTGGATGAAGATGTATTTGGATTATTGTGTAGTTCTGGTCTCCCCATTACAGGAAGGATGTGAAGGCTTTGGAGAGGGTGCAGAAGAGGTTTACCAGAATGTTGCCTTGTTCAGAGGATAGTAGCTGCAAGGAAAAGTTGGGCAAAGTTGGATTGCTTTCTCTGGAACGTCAGAGGCTGAGGGGAGACCTGATAGAAGTTTATAAAATTATGAGAGGCATAGATTGGGTAGATGGGGCAGGAATGTTAAAGACTAGACGGAATTAAGTCTAGTTTAGTTTAGTTTATTGTCACGTGTACCGAGGTACAGTGAAAAGCTTTTGTCAGTGGAAAGACTATACATAAGATAGACACAAAATGCTGGAGTAACTCAGCGGGTCGGGCAGTATCTCTGGAGAGAAGGAATGGGTGATGTTTCGGGTCGAGACCCTTCTTCAGACTGGTTGGGCATAAGGGAAACGAGAGACATAGACGGTGATGTAGAGAGATAAAGAACAATGAATGAAAGATACGCAAAAAAGTAACGATGATAAAGGAAACAGGCCATTGTCAGCTGTTTGTTGGGTGTAAATGAGAAGCTAGTGTGACTTGGGTGGGGGAGGGATAGAGAGAGAGGGAATGCCGGGGCTACCTGAAGTGAGAGAAATCAATATTCAAACCACTGGGCTGCAAGCTGCCCAAGCGAAATACGAGATGCTGTTCCTCCAGTTTGCGTTTAGCCTCACTCTGACAATGGAGGAGACCTAGGACAGGGAGGTCTGTGTAGGAATGGGAAGGAGAATTAAAATGTCCATCAACCGCGAGATCAGGTAGGTTCATGCTGCCTGTCCCGCTGAGTTACTCCAGCTTTTTGTGTCTATCTTCGGTTTAAACCAGCATCTGCAGTTCCTTCTTACACATTTCGAAAGACTATAAATGATTACAATCGAGCCACCCACAGTGTACAGATACAGGATAAAGGGAATAACATTTAGTGCAAGATAAAGCCAGCAAAGTCTGATTATGGATCGTCCGAGGGTCTCCAGTGAGTAGATAGTAAGTTGTTTAAACGGTGATGTGTGAGGCAAGTTTTTTACACAGAGAGTTTTGGGTGCCTGGAACATGCTGCCAAGGACGGTGGTGGAAACAGATAGAATAGTGACATCTAAGAGGCTCAGTAGGCACATGGATATGCAGTGATAGATCGCTTGCAGGCAGATGAGATTAGTTTAACGTGGCATCATGTGTGAAGAAGGGTCTCGACCTGAAACATCACCCATTCCTTCTCTCCAGAGATGCTGCCTGAGTTACTCCAGCGTTGAACTTGGCATCATGTTCGGCACAGATATTGAAGGGAGGAAGGGCCTGTTCCAATGCTGTCCCCTTCTTGTTCTGGCCTCCAGTTCACTCCCCTCTACTTTCAGTCTGAAGAAAGGTCCCAACCCGAAACGTCACCCATCCTTTATCTCCAGAGACGGTGCCTGACCCACTTACTTCAGCACTTTGTGTCTATCCTCTGCACTGTTGTGTGTTGTCTTTGACTGCAAGTGAGGTACTACAGATTGTGAGATGGCTGAGATTCAACTCTTTCACAAAACACAGAAGGGGTTGGATGGGGTAACTACATACCACACAGCCCAACATTTGGGCAACTGTAGATTACTGATCAGATTCAGTTTGCCAAACTTTGATTTAGTTTCTAGTTTAGAGGTACAGCATGGAAACAGGCCCTTCGGCCCACCGAGTCTGCGTCGACCAATGATTCCCGTACACTAGCACTATCCTACACACTAGGGACAATTTACAATTTTTGCCAAAGCCATTGAACCTACACACCTGTATGGAGGGAACCTGAGATCCCAGAGAAAACTTACGCAGGTCACGTAAAGAACACGTGCAAACTCCATACAAACAGCACCTGTAGCCAGGATCGAACCCGAGTCTCTGGCGCTGTGTGGCAGCAACGCTACCACTGCGCCACCGTGCCGCCCTCTTTTTTTCTCCTGAGCCACCAGTGGACGAATGACTGGATGAACAATATTTGCTGGGACCAGCATAAATTGTGGCAATTTTCTACAGTTGAGCGATCCCCATCAGAGATGACAGCGAGGCCATTTCTTCCTTATCGGAGTCATACATCAATGGGAGTGGGAATGCACTGAGAAGCTCTTGAGTTTTATGCATCTGGGCTTTGATAAAGTGAACATTTGCCGAGTCTCTGGCCTCTTATCAGTCTCCTAATGAATGATTTGAATAGAAATAACTTTCTGACCAGGGTTATTTATACTGTAAAAGCTGGCCAGTGATGCATCACAAAGATATGTGTAGTATTAAGTCAGCAGGTGATTGAGTATCACAGCCACAGTACTTTGGTCAAAATCCATCATGGGAGCTCATTCACAGTCATAGCACGTTTCTAAGCTACTTCTTGTTTGCATCAATTCAGTGTTAGCAGCACTTTAGATTTTTTTTAGATTTAGATTTAGAGATACAGCGCGGAAACAGGCCCTTCGGCCCACCGAGTCTGTGCCGCCCAGCGATCCCCGCACACTAACACTATCCTACACACACTAGGGACAATTTTTACACTTACCCAGCCAATTAACTTACATACCTGTACGTCCTTGGAGTGTGGGAGGAAACCAAAGATCTCGGAGAAAACCCACGCAGGTCACGGGGAGAACGTACAAAGGCCGTACAGACGGCGCCCGTAGTCACTTCTATGTTATAGGAGCAGAATTAAGTCTACTCCGCCATTCGATCATGGCTGATCTGTCTTTCCCTCTCAACCCCATTCTCCTGCCATCTTCCCATAACCCCTGACACCCGTACTAATCAAGAATCGGTCAACCTCCGCCTTAAAAGTATCCATTGACTTGGCCACAGCGTCCGTTAGTTTAGTTTAGTTTAGTTTAGAGATACCGCGCGGAAACAGGAGACTTGCACTATCCTACACACACGAGGGACACTTTTACAATTATACCAAACCAATTAGCCTACAAACCTGTACGTTTTTAGAGTGTGGGAGGAAACCGGAGATCCCGGAGAAAACCCACACAGGTCACGGGGAGAACGTACAAACTCCACACAAACAGCACCCGTAGTCAGGATTGAACCCGGGTATCTGGCGCTGTAAGGCGGCAACTCTATCATCGAGCCAACATGCTGCCCCCTTATGTGCCAACGAATTCCACAGATTCACCACCCTCTGACTAAAGACATTCCTTCTCATCTTCTCTCTAAAGGTTTGTTCCTTTTATTCAGGGGCTATGACCTCTGGTCCGAGACTCTCCCACCAGTGGAAACATCCTCTCCACATCCATTCTGTCCAGGCCTATTTTTTTTAAAAATTAGATTTTTTTTTAGATTTTAGAGGCCCTTAGGCCCACCGAATCCATGCCGCCCAGCAATCCCCGCACATTAACACTATCCTACACACATTAGGGACAATTTTTTACATTTTACCCAGTCAATTATCCTACATACCTGTACATCTTTGGAGTGTGGGAGGAAACCGAAGATCTCGGAGAAAACCTACGCAGGTCACGGGGAGAACGTTCAAACTCCGTACAGACGGCGCCTGTAATCAGGATCTAACCTGAGTCTCCGGCGCTGCATTCGCTGTAAGGCAGCAACTCTACCACTGCGCCACCGTGCCGCCCTAGTTTTCGACAAGGCCTTTTATAAAGTAACAAATCATTGGTCTGTGCACAAGATAGGCTCAAGGTTGAATCATTTAACCTTCACATTTACTACAAGAGTCCAAAATAAATGTTATCTAAATTTTGCAATTGTGGCTTGTATAAGCAGTGGAAAGTATTCTCCGGGTGAAACGCCAGCTACATCGATTTAATATGTCTAAACTTCCAAAGGCAATTCATATTCAGCTCATCACCCGTCCATTGGCAGTTGCCTATGTCCAGTTAATTAGTTGAAATCTGGAGTTAATTTGTGTCTCTGTGTATTAACGCACAGATAGTATTGATGATTCTGGTGACCATTCTCACAGTGACCTCTTTAGACTTGAGAGGTGCAGCGCGGAAACAGGCACTTCGACCCACCAAGTCCACACCGACCAGCGATCACCCCACACACCAGCACTATCCTACACACACGCGGGACACTTTCCAATTTACAGAAGCCAATTAACCTACAAACCTGCCCGTCTTTGGAGTGTGGGAGGAAACCGGCGCTCCCGGAGAAAGCCCACGCAGGTCACGGGGAAGAACGTACAAACTCCGTGCTGACGGCACCCGTAGTCGGGATCGAACCCGGGTCTCTGGTAATGTGAGGCAGCAGATTTACTTGCTGCCCCACCGTGCCGCAGTTGACATCAGCTGCTTTTATTCACAACGAGTCATAAAGAACGGAAATAGGCCATTTGGCCCACCACGTCCATACTGGCCAGTCCATACTAAACCCATCTTCTGGCACTTGGTCCACAGCCTTCAACATTCGGGGAAATTCCTGCTCATCTCGACACGTCTAAAATGCTGTAATTGACTGCATTAATATCCCAATTAATGAAGGGCAACATCCCATGTGTCTTCTTCTACATTTTACTTACCTATACTCTCACATTAAAAATAATTGGACTTCTAAACCACTCATTTTCTCAATACTCCAAAGCTTAGCATTTGTGACGTAGGTCCTAGAGTGATTATTACCACACCCTTTGGTAGTGCATTCCAAAACGCCACTCTCCTGAGTGAAAAAGGACCCCCTCAAATCCCCTCTAAATCTCTTTTTCCCCCCTGCATTAAATCGTGATGCACCATTTCTATTCACTGCTCGTAGTTTTGCGTACCTCATTTATGTCCCCTATTAACGGGAAGCATGGTGGCTCAGCATAAGAGCTGCTCCTTTACAGCGTCAGAGACCCGGGTTCGATCCAGACTACGAGTGCTTGTCTGTACGGATTTTGTACGTTCTCCCCCGTGCCCTGTGTGGGTCTTTCTCCGAGATTTTTGGTTTCCTCCCACACTCCAAGGGCGTACAGGTTTGTGAGTTAATTGGCTTGGAGCAAATGTAAAAATTGTGTGTTGAGTAGTGTTTGTGTGCGGGGATCGCTGGTCGGTGCGGACACAGTTGGCCGAAGGACCTGTTTCCGTTCCGTATTTCTAAACTAAACAAAACGAAACAAAATTAACCCCCCCCCCACCGGCACTCCAGGGAGAAAGGACCTAACTTCTCCAGTCTGTCCACGTATCTGAACTGCTCCATCCCTGGCAACGTCCTGGTGAATCCCCTTTGCATCCTCTCTAGGCCTCCGTCTCCACGGTGGGCAAATGGAACTGCAAGCAGCACTCCAGTTGAGGTTGGAACAATACCTTAACAAGTGAGAGAATAATCTACCCGCTCTTGTATTCAATCCCCCGATTAATGGCCATCATTCCATGTGTCTTATTCTCCATTTTATCTACCGATGCGCTCACTTTCAAGGATCTTTGGAATTCAAAAACAAGGCCTCTCTTTTTCTCAATTCTCCAAATGGGCCTTGGCTTTGATGGTGTCTGCCCTAGCCTTACCACCACTCTCAAAACACATCACCCCCCCCCCCCTTATTTGGATTAAATTCCATCTGCAATTTCTCAGTCGATTTCACCAACACATCACTATCGCCCTGTTTGAGTTTAGGTTTAGTTTATTGTCATGTGTACAGTGACAAGCATTTGTTGCGTGCTAACCAGTCAGCGGAAAGACAAGACATGATTACAATCGAGCCGTCCACAGTGTGCAGATACATGATAAAGGGATTAATGTGAATTACGTTTAGTACAAGGTAAATTCGAATTAAAGATAGTCCGAGGGTCTCCAATGAGGTAGGTAGTAGTTCAGGACTGCTCTCTGGTTGTTGGTAGAATGGATCAGTTGCCTGATAACAGCTGGGAAGAAATTGTCCCTGAATCTGGTGGTGTGTGCTTTTAAACTTCTATACCTTTTGCCCGATGGGGGAGGGGAGAAGAGGGAGTGACCGGAATGAGACTCATCCTTGATTATGCCCAAGATTACCCTCCACAGCGGCAACAACTCCACCAATCTGTCATCTTCAAACCAGCTGATCATGCCACCTACATGCACAACCTAATCATAGTCATGCAACATCCATGCCCACCAAGATGCCCAATCTAAGCCAGTCCCATTTCTCGCATTTGGTCCATATCCCTCAAAACCTTTCCTATCCATGTACCTGTGCAAGTGTTTTTTTAAATATTGTTATTGTAGGTGCCTCAACTACCTCCTCTGGCAGCTCATTCCATATACTTGCCATCCTCTGGGGAAAACGTTGCACCTCAGGTTCCTGATAAATCTTTCCCCTCTTACCTTAAACCTGTGTCCTGGGTTTTTTAAATTCCTCACAGGGAGTCGAGAACCAGCAAGCATTGTCTTGGGATAAACATTTTCTCTCTTAACACAAGGATAAGGAGGAATTTCATCTCTCAGAGCAAGGTATCTTTGGGATTCACCACCCCAAAGCACTATGGAAATTGAGTCGTTAAACATGTCCAAAGCTGAGCAAATAGATTTTTGTTTTAGCAATGGTATGGTTGAGGGTTGAGAGAAACAATCAGGAGAAGTGGAGCTGAGCCTAAGGTCAGGTCAAAGGTATCACAAAGTGCTGTGGTAACTCAGCGGGTCAGGCTGCATCTCAGGAGAGAAGGAATGGGTGAAGTTTTGGGTCGAGACCCTTCTTCAGACTGATGTCAGGGGAGGGTGCGGGACAAAGATAGGATGTAGTGGGAGACAGGAAAATAGTGGGAGAACTGGGAAGGGGGAGGAGAAAGGGAGGGACAAAGGAACTATCTGGAGAAATCAATGTTCATACCGTTGGGGTGTAAGCTGCCCAAGCGAATGATGAGATGCTGTTCCTCCAATTTGCAGTGGGCCTCACAATGACAATGGAGGAGGCCCATGACAGAAAGGTCAGACTGGGAGTGGGAGGGGGAGTTGAAGTGCTGAGCCACTGGGAGATCAGGTTGGTTAAGGCAGACTGAGCGAAGGTGTTGAGCGGAGTGATCGCAGAGCCTGCGTTTGGTCTCGCCGATGTAGAGAAGTTGACACCTGGAACAGTGGATACAATAGATGAGGTTGGAGGAGGTACAGGTGAACCTCTGCCGCACCTGGAAAGACTGTTTGGGTCCTTGGATGGAGTCGAGGGGGGAGGTAAAGGGACAGGTGTTGCATCTCCTGTGGTTGCAGGGGAAAGTACCTGGGGAGGGGGTGGTTTGGGTGGGAAGGGACGAGTGGACCAGAAAGGTACGGAGGGAACGGTCCCTGCGGAAAGCAGAAAGGGGAAGAGATAGAAACATAGAAACATAGAAAATAGGTGCAGGAGGAGGCCATTCAGCCCTTCGAGCCTGTACGCACCGCCATTCAATATGATCATGGCTGATCATCCAACTCAGTATCCCGTACCTGCCTTCTCTCCATACCCCCTGATCCCTTTAGCCACAAGGGCCACATCTAACTCCCTCTTAAATATAGCCAATGAACTGGCCTCCACTACCTTCTGTGGCAGAGAATTCCACAGATTCACCACTCTCTGTGTGAAAAAAAAGATGGGAAGATGTGGCCAATAGTGGGATCCCATTGGAGGTGACGGAAATATTGGAGGATAATTTGTTGTATATGCTGGCTGATGGGTTGGAAGATGAGGACAAGGGGGACTCTATCCTTGTTACGAATGGGGAGAAGGGGAGCAAGAGCGGAGTTGTGGGATATAGAGGAGGCCCTCATGAGAGCCTCATCTATAATGGAAGAGGGTAACCCCCGTTTCCTAAAGAATAAGGACATCTCTGATCAGGTCAACCATTTTGAATGGGAAAGCAGATACGATGGCGTGTGGACACCATCTCCAGCTAATGCTTCTAACGTCTAACACTGAATTCATCCCTGTTTTCAAAAACGTCCTAGACTCCTCCGCTTTATGAGTCTGAAGGAGGGACCCAACCTGAAACATTGTCTGACCATTTCCCTCCACGGATGCTGCCTGACCCGTTGAGAGTTCCTCCAGAACTTGGTGTTTTTTTGCTCAAGATTCCAGCATCCGCAGTCTCGTGTGTTTCCACCTCTTTATCATTTTATCATTATAGTTTAGTAAGGCAGGGAAATAGGCGCTTTGTTCCACCGAGTCCGCACAGACCAGCGATCCCCGCACATTAACATTATCCTAATCACACACGCGGGACAATTTACAACTTATACCAAGCCGATTAACCTACAAACCTGTACGTCTTTGGAGTGTGTGAGGAAACCGAAGATTTCGGAGAAAACCCACATGGTCACAGGGATAACTCACAAACTCTGGACAGTCAGCACCCATAGTCAGGATCGAACCCAGGTCTCTGGCTCTGTAAGCGCTATAAGGCAGCAAACTCGACCGCTGCGCCACTGTGCCACCCCCTTTCTTTGGTATCAATAGACAATAGACAATAGGTGTAGGAGGAGGCCATTCGGCCTTTCGAGCCAGCACCGCCATTCAATGTGATCATGACTGATCATTCTCAATCAGTACCCCGTTCCTGCCTTCTCCCCATACCCCCTGACTCCGCTATCCTTAAGAGCTCTATCCAGCTCTCTCTTGAATGCATTCAGAGAATTAGCCTCCACTGCCTTCTGAGGCAGAGAATTCCACAGATTCACAACTCTCTGACTGAAAAAGTTTTTCCTCATCTCAGTTCTAAATGGCCTATCCTTTATTCTTAAACTGTGGCCCCTTGTTCTGGACTCCCCCAACATTGGGAACATGTTTCCTGCCTCTAACATGTCCAACCCCTTAATAATCTTATAAGTATCATTGATTCTCTTATCCTTGGCTCCTCCTGTTTTGCCCAGCCCTGCAAAGCAGTTTGATCCATCTCTCTGCATGTTTGTAGCGAAAAAGGGAGTGAGTTTTTCTCTGGTTAATTTTTATTCTTTGCTTGACAGCAAAATTGAGACTGCCATTTCAATAATAGGATTGTGCCGCGAGATAATCCCATTTCCCTCTTCTGACTAATAAAAAAGGAAGCGTTTGACAATCAAACAATTACAAGTGTGTTTGTTTTTCCGAGATTACTGAACCATCTGTACATCTCACTAACACAGCCGAACGGAGAAAGTTGGGAACACCTGGTCTCAAATGACAAGGCGACAATGAAGCCCGGATGTGGGCAAACCCAGGATAAATTGCAATATATTTATAAAACGTGGACATGTTGAAAAACATTGCAGTTGTGTAATGAGGTAGGTGATGGGGGGGGGGAGGGCAAAGGGGAAAAATAAACTCTATTTCCTCCATCGCTCAATGTGCTGGGTCTCGGCGAGGAGAAAGTGCTATTTATTTCTGTTTTGTGTGTAGTTTTTCTTCTCAATTGCCAAATTACAGCGACGATCAAGTTCATGGCACTGACATGTTGGATTTGATCGAGTAAATGATTGGAAAGAAGGATTTAAGTTACGCCACCAAACTCTCCCACAGATGACATTGCAAAAGGCGGCACGGTGGCGCAGCGGTAGAGTTGCTGCCTTACAGCGCCGGAGACCCGGGTTCGATCCTGACATTGGGTGCTGTCCGCACGGAGTTTGTACGTTCCCCCCGTGACGTGCGTGTGTTTTCTCCGAGATCGGTTTCCTCCCACACTCCAAAGACGTGCAGGTATGTAGGTTAATTGGCTTGTTATAAATGTAAATTGTCCCTCGTGTGTGTAGGACAGTGTTAGTGTGATCGCTGATCGGTGTAGACTCGGTGGGCCGAAGGGCCTGTTTCCGCGCAGTATCTCTAAACTAAACTAAACTATACATGGAAAATGCTGCAGTCATGAGTAAAGCATCAAATCCTTCGGTCTATTTCGAGCCATGGAGTCATACTGCACGGAAACAGGCCCTTCGGCCCAACTAGTCCATGCTGACCAAGATGCCCGATCTAAGCTTAATTTCACACAAAGGCTGGTAGAGCTACTGCCTCACAACGCCAGAGACCCGGGTTCGATCCTGATTATGGGTGCCGTCTGTACGGAGTTTGTACGTTCTCCCCTTGATCGCGTGGGTTTTCTCCGGGTGCTCTGGTTACCTCCCATTTTGCAAAGACGTGCAGGTTTGTAGGTTAATTGGCTTCTGTCCACTGTGCCTAGAGCCTCGGATAGACCTAGTACACGGGTGATCGTTGGTTGGTGCGGGCCCTGTGTCGAAGGTCCCGTTTCCACGCTGTACCTCTCGACGAAGCAGGCACGGACTGGATGGGCCTCTATATTGTTCTGTAATATAGAACAGTATAGCACAGGAACAGGCCCTTCGTCCCGCAATGTCCATGATGAACATATTGCAAAGTTAAACTAATCCTCTCTGTCGGCACATGATCCATATCCCTCCAATCCCTGCATATCCCTGTGCCTATCCAAAAGGCTCTTAAAGTCCCACAATCGTATCAGCCTCCACCACCACCCCCTGGCAGCGAATTCCAGGCCCCCGCCACTCTGCATGAAATATAAACTTCCCCGAACATCTCCCTGAAACCTTGCCCCTCTCAACTTAAAGCAATGCCCTCTGGTTTTGACATTTCCACCCTGGGGGGTAAAAGGATGTGACTGTCTACCCCATCTATGCCTCTCATCATTTCACATTTCTATCACATCTGCTGTCGGCCCCTGACTCTCGACTGTTCACTCTCCTTAGAGATTGTATTAGACGTGTGATAGTTTGTGACTTGCACAGTTCTGACAACCGTGATTGTTGGGAGCTAAATATAATTGCAACACAGTCTGCAAATCCTTTTCTAAGAATCCTACATCGACAGAGAAGTGCGAGTAATGGCGTAATGGCGTAGGGATAGGAACTAATGAAGCAGTGGGCACACCTGTTGGATCTAACATCAAGGTCAGAACCACTACATTTTTCCGGGGATTTTATTTTCACCAAATTATTTTGCTAATTATTTTGGCTCATAATTCTCGTCCGAGGGTCAGTGAGAAGCCCTTGTCGTGACAGAAGTGATGTGGGTTTGAGTGCAAGTCCGACTCTGGTACCAACGTCGAGGCTGACTCGTAATTGCTATGCTTCTTCTTCTTGCGTTTGAGGCAGCAGAAGTTATGTAACGGCCTCCAGGCGCTTGTAGCCAAGAGTGGCGATCCCGTGAGTGTCGGTCTCGGTGCAGGCGGCCAGGGTCTAACCAGGGGTCTTCAGGTGGGAGCTGTCACTTTGGTGAGTCTCTTGGAGCAGGATTGCAGTGGCTTTGTGGGTCTGTGGCAGGTGTTCAATGATGGTGGTCTTCGCCTTGGTGAGGCCTTCCGCATTCAGCTGCAGTAGGGCGATGCCATCCGGTTCCACATCCCTAGGTGCCCGCCCTAAGAAGGGCGCATGCTCCGGGTTGGCGCCAAGCTGCAGCGACTGCGGTTGCATTTGGGCTGCAAACTGTTGTTGTTTGTTCGTTGTTATTTCTGCTTCTGCTGCCTCTATTTGTTGTCGTTCACCTGACCGAGGTCAGTTGGCAAGGCTCTCCATGAGGAGGTCGACAACGTGAGCCCCATTGCTATGCCGAGGGAGACCTGCACTCTTGGAGGTATCTTCTCTGAGATGAAACGGTCCAACAAGATCTCACATATCGATTTGTTTTTCCTCTCACCTTATACCTATGCCCTCTGGAGTCATAGAGTCATACAGTGTGGAAACAGGTCCTTCAGCCCTACTTGCCCACGCTGGCCAACATGTCCTAACTACACTAGTCCCACCTGCCTGCGTTTACCCCTATCCCTCCAACCTGTCCTATCCATGTACCTGTCTAACTATTTGTTGCGATAGTCCGTGCCTCAACTATCTTCTCGTTCCATCTACCCACCACCCTTTGTGTGAAAAGGTTACCCCTCAGATTCCCATTAAATCTTTCCCCCTTCACCTTAAACCTATGTGCTCTGGTCCTTGATTCCCCTACTCTGGGCCAGAGATTCCATGCATCTACCGAATCTATTCCTCTCATGATTTTATGCACCTCTATAAGATCACCCCTCATCCTCCTGCCCTCCAAGGAACAGAGTCCCAGCCTGCTCAACCTCTCCCTATAGCTCAGACCCTATCGCTCAGACCCTCAAGTCTGGTAGCATCCTCGTAAATCTTCTCTCTACCCTTTCCGGCTTGACAACATAGAGTTGGACAACTCCACCGTGGGCTAAAGGTTCTGTCTACCTTGTCTATGCCTCTCATAAGTTTATAAACTTATATCAAGCCTCCCATTAACCCCCAATGTTCCAAAGAAAACAATCTAAGTTTATGGAACCTCTGCTTGTAGCTGGTCCAGGCAACCTTCTGGTAAACCTTGTACATACGTGCCCCGTGAATGGCTCTGGCACATGCAATAAGTAGACATCTGCACACCACTGGAGCACGCAAGTCCAGTTCTGCTTCACACATGCCCTGGGCCTTGCATGTGATGGGATTTTGAAGTGGTAGAACCTCTTGTAAATATATGCTCACGCCTGTCACATGTCACACATTTATCCTCACAGAGTCATGCAGCGTGAAAACAGTCCTTTCGGCCCAACTTGCCCATACTGGCCAACATGCCCCAGTCCCACCTGCCTGCGTTTGTCCCATATCCCTCTAAATATTTCCACTCCATGTACCTGTCTAAATCCCTTTTAAATGTTGTGCTAGCACCTGCTTCTACTACCTACTCCGGCAACTTATTCCACCTAATGTGTGAAAAAGTTGTCCCTCGGGTTCCTATTAAATCTTTCTCCTCTCACCTTAAACCCATGTCCTCTAGTTCTTGATTCCTCTACTCTGGGTAAAAGACTCTGTGCATTCGCCTTATCTGTTCCCCTTATGATCTTATACACCTCTATAAGATCATCCTTTATCCTCCTGTGCTCCAAGGAATAACGTCCGAGCCTACTCAACCTCTCCCTATACCCCAGGCCCTTGGTTCCCGGCAAAATCCTCGTAAATCCTCTCTGCACTCTTTCCAGCTTAATAACATTCTTTCTACAACAGGGTGACCAAAACTGAACACAATATTCCACATGTGGCCTCACCAACATCTCACACAATTATCATGCCTTTCTTAGTGTGGAGGAAATTAGTTTTGGTTTAGTTTAGTTTAGTTTAGTTTAGTTGAGATATAGCATAGACACAAGTTCACTAGTTATAGGAGTAGAATTAGGCCATTCAGCCCATCGAGTCCGCTCCGCAATTCAATCATGGCTGACCTCTGCCTCCTGATCCCATTTTCCTGCCTTCTCCCCATAAAACTTGACACAAGTTCTAATCAAGACAAGCTCTTCGGCCCACTGAGTCCGCACCAACCAACGATCAATCCGTACACTACTATCCCACCCACTAGGGATATTTTACCAAAGCCAATTAACCTACAACCTGCACGTCTTTGGAATGTAGGTGGAAACCGGAGCACCCGGAGAAAACCCACACGGTCACAGGGAGAACGTACAAACTCCACACAGACGGCACCCGTAGTCTGGATCAAACCCGGGTCTCTGGCGCTGTGAGGCAGCAACTCTACCTCTGCGCCACCGTGCCAGCATGTTTAACTCCAGGAGTTGGTGCTGTTTGGCACAACGCCGGATTCTGTTGAGTGCACGATAAACCACACTCTGTCCAAATTGGCCTCACTTACATCCTGCAATAGCTATTATATCTACGGTTTATTGTCCTTGGCAGCCGGCATCATCAGAGACCCACACCACCTTGGCCACACGCTCACTGACCCACACCACCCTGACCACACACTCACTGACCCACACCACCCTGGCCACACTCTCACTGACCCACATCACCCTGGCCACACTCTCACTGACCCACACCACCCTGACCCACACCACCCTGGCCACACTCAATGACCCACACCACCCTGGCCACACACTCACTGACCCACACCACCCTGGCCACACCCTCACTGACCCACATCACCCTGGCCACACTCTCACTGACCCACACCACCCTGACCCACACCACCCTGGCCACACTCAATGACCCACACCACCCTGGCCACACACTCACTGACCCACACCACCCTGGCCACACTCTCACTGACCCACACCACCCTGGCCACACTCTCACTGACCCACACCACCCTGGCCACACACTCACTGACCCACACCACCCTGACCCACACCACCCTGGCCACACTCAATGACCCACACCACCCTGGCCACACACTCACTGACCCACACCACCCTGGCCACACTCAATGACCCACACCACCCTGGCCACACACTCACTGACCCACACCACCCTGGCCACACTCTCACTGACCCACACCACCCTGGCCACACTCTCACTGACCCACACCACCCTGGCCACACTCTCACTGACCCACACCACCCTGGCCACACACTCACTGACCCACACCACCCTGGCCACACACTCACTGACCCACACCACCCTGGCCACACACTCACTGACCCACACCACCCTGGCCACACACTCACTGACCCACACCACCCTGGCCACACACTCACTGACCCACACCACCCTGGCCACACTCTCACTGACCCACACCACCCTGGCCACACACTCACTGACCCACACCACCCTGGCCACACTCTCACTGACCCACACCACCCTGGCCACACTCTCATCTCACTCCTGTCATCGGGAAGAAGGTACAGGAGCCTGAAAACTAACGTCCAGGTTCAGGAACAACTTCTTCCCTACAGCCATCAGGCTATTAAACACCACAACCTCAAATAAGCTCTGAACTACATAGACTATTATTGTTATTATTACACTATTATTGTTTATTTTGTGTGTACGTGTGCATACATATATATTTGTGAGTATGTGTATATATACACTGAACTTTTTCTCATGTTTATCATATTGTTTACAGTGTACTCTGTTTACATATTCTGCTGTGCTGCAGCAAGTAAGAATTTCATTACTTTATCTGGGACACATAACAATAAAATACTCTCTCTCTCTCTCCCTCTCTCCCTCTCTCCCTCTCTCCCCTCTCCCTTTCTCTCTCTCTCTCTCTCTCTCTCTCTCTCTCTCTCTCTCTCTCTCTCTCTCTCTCTCTCTCTCTCTCTCTCTCTCTCTCTCTCTCTCTCTCCCTCCCTCCCCCGACCAGCGATCCCCGCACATTAACACTATCCTATTCGTAATATCATAAGTCGAAGCATCGTAAGCCGAGGAGCATCTGTACATGATTACAATCAAACCATTTACAATGTATAGATTCATGATCAGGGGAATAACGTTTGGTGTTTTTTTTAGATGGGGATCATTCCAAACCTTTGGCGCAAAAGTGACTTAGAAGTATTCGTGCTGGAGTGGAAATCGGGATAAATACCCTCTCTGTTTCCGCTAAAGCTGCCACAAGGAGCAATTCTCTGCCTCGCAGGACATTAATTCAGAAGCACAAGTTAGCAATTAGGTGGGGATTGATGGGTTCCCTGCTGTCTGAGGGTATTGGAGACGAGACTGTCTCACAAAGGAGCCAGGCAGCACATTGTACAATAACTCCTCTCCAGACAAAGGAATGACTGATTGAAATATCAATTAAATCATATATTGTACAAGTGGGGGCAGAGAAGATGGGAAGTAATTTTTTTTCTCCAAATTCTCAAATGATGGCATAGCTTCATTACTCTGCTACTTAGTGTGATGGCTGGAATCAGTAATTAATGATACAATACCATCATTTTAGACCGGTTCGGCACGGTGGTGCAGCGGTAGAGCCACTGCCTTACAACGCCGGTGACCCGGGTTCGATCCTGACCACGGGTGCTTCTCTGTACGGAGTTTGTACGTTCCCTCCGTGACCTGCGCGGGTTTTCACTGAGATCTTCAGATTCCTCCCACACTCCAAAGACGTACGAGGTTGTAGGTTAATTGGCCGAGTGCAAATGTAAAATTGTCCCTACTGTGTGTAGGATAGCGTTAATGTGTAGGGATTGCAGATCGGTGCGGACTCGGTGGGCCGAAGGGCCTGTTTCCACGCTGTATCTCCAAACTAAACTGTAAAAAAGGTAGTCAGTCTACGCGATGACAGAAGGGGGAGGAGTTGTACAGTTTTGATAGCCACAGGAAAGAAGGATCTCCTGTGGCGTTCTTTTAGTTTAGTTTCGTTTATAGATACAGTTTGGAAACAGGCCCTTCGGCCCACCGGGTCCTCGCCGACCAGCGATCCCCACACATTAACATTATCCTACACCCACTAGGGACAATTTTTACATTTACCAAGCCAATTAACCTACAAACCTGAACGTCTTTGGAGTGTGGGAGGAAACCGAAGACCTCGGAGAAAACCCACGCAGGTCACGGGGAGAACGTACAAACTCCGTACAGACGGCGCCCGCAGTCGGGATGGAACCCGGGTCTCCGACGCTGCATGCGCTGTAAGGCAGCAACTCCACCGCTGTGCCACCGTGACCGCCCATCTGCGCGGTACTGCATCTTGGTGGAACCAGTCTGTTGCTGAAGGTACCGCTGAAGGTATATAATGATCATGATATATAGAGCTCTGGTCAGACTGTACCTGGAATATTGTGCACAGGTTTGGAATCATCATCAGGGGAGGGTCTGTTTGTGATGTGAGGGTCAGCAAAAAGGTTTCACAGGGATGGTGGGGGAGGGGGGAAGGGAGGGAGGGAGGGCGGTTGTCCAACAAAGAGTGGTCAAGCAGACAGGATCTGCCTTCTTCAGTGTGGCAAAGAATGAGTGGTGATCGCATTGAAGCATATAGAATTCTTGTGGGGCTTGGCGTGGCAGATGCAATATTTCCCATTGTTCAGATGTTTAGAACCATTAAATAAAACCAGTACCAAACATGGAACTACCATTGCCCTGAGTAAATGAAGCACAACCTTTCTAATTTTGAGTTCAATTGCCCTTGCAATGAACAATAGTGTTTTGTCTAAACAAAGACAGGTAATGCTGGTGTAACTCAGCGGGTCAGGCAGCATCGCTGGAGAACATACGTAGGTAGGTAGGTGATGTTTTAGGTTGGGACCCTTTTACAGACTCGGGGATATTTTGCGGTGGAGCGGTCAAAATGTAGAAACAAGGAACCGCATATGCTGGCTTACAAAACAAAGGCACAAAGTGCTGGAGTAACACAGCGGGTCAAGCAGCATCTACGGAGCAGATGGATGGGCAACGTTTCGGGTCGGACTATTTTGTCTGATTTCCCAACTTCTTGCAGTTCATTGAAAATATTTTGCAAATTGTTACAATAGAAGTAAAAAGCATAACCTCTCTGCTCACATTGACGACCCCAGTTGAAAATGGCTTTTTAACCACCTTTTTTAGAAATAGATAAAGAAATACAGAGCGTTTTGTAGCTGCGAGACCGAGATGTTGATGTGCAGAGAACATTGCGCTGGATCATGGATTCATGGATCGCTGAATGGCAATGTGTGCCACATCAAGCAATTAGGCTACTGCCATATTGGCTCTTAAGGCAAGATGCTTTGAGAACAAGAGAAAAGCTGTCTTATTGCAATCATAAGATCACGTGATAGCAGCAGAATTAGGCCATTCGGCCCATCAAGTCCACTCCACCATTCAAACATGGCTAATCTATCTCTCCCTCCTAACCCCATTCTCCTGCCTTCTGCCCATAACCTCTGACACCCGTACTAATCAAGAAGCTATCTATCTCTGCCTTAAATATATACATTGTCTTTAATGCCACAGCCTTCACCACCCTCTGACAAAATAAATTCCTCCTCATCTCCTTCTGAAAAGAAAGTCCCTTTAATTCGGAGACTATGGCCTCTAGTCCGAGACTATCCCACTAGTGGAAACATCCTCTCCACATCCACTCTATCCAAGCCTTTCACTATTCTGTATGTTTCAACGAGGTCCCCCCTCATGTAAGGCCCTGGTGAGACTGCACTGGAATACAGTGTTCAGATCTGATCTCCCTTCCTAATAAAGAAAACACATGCAATAGAGTGAAGGCAACCGAGGTTCACCAGGCCACTCTATCCAGGCCTTTCACTATTTGGCACGTTTCAATGTGAAATTTCTCCCCAAGTCCATTCTGAAGGTACATCCTTTTATTCTGAGGCTGTGCCCTTTGGTTCCAGACTCTCACATGACTGAAAACATCCTCTCCACATCCACCCTACCTAGGCCTTTCATTATTTGGTACGTTTCAAGGCTCATAATACGTTAACTCAATCGTTCCTGGGATAGTTCTCGTAAACCTCCTCTGGACCCTCTCCAATGCATCATCTCTGCTTCTTTATTATTTTGCCATGGTCCTGGGAGTTGACTTATGCTTCAGCAACTTCGTTTTTAAATAGACAATAGACAATAGGTGCAGGAGTAGGCCAATCGGCCCTTCGATCCACACCGCCATTCAATGTGATCATGGCTGATCATCCACAATCAGCACCTTGTTCCTGCCCTCTCCCCATACCCCCCGACTCCGCTATCATTAAGAGCTCTATCTAACTCTCTCTTGAAAGCATCCAGAGAATTGGCCTCCACTGCCTTCTGTTGCAGAGAATTCCACAGATTTACAACTCTCTGAGTGAAAAAGTTTTTCCTCATCTCCGTTCCAAATGGCCTCCCCCTTATTCTTAAACTGTGGCCCCTGGTTCTGGATTCCCCCAACATTGGGAACATGTTTCCTGCCTCTAGCATGTCCAATCCCTTAATAATCTTATATGTTTCAATAAGATCCCCTCTCATCCTTCTAAATTCCAGTGTATACAAACCCAGTCGCTCCAGTCTTTCAACATACGACAGTCGCGGGCCGCCATTCCGGGAATTAACCTAGTGAAATTGTACGATTACAGCAGTAAACCTTAATTCTGGAATACTGTGAGTTCAAATCCTCAAAGGTGTGCAGAACCAGAGCAAGTTACTGGAGGGTGGAAGGGTTTGAAAATGTGGATGATAAGTTTATATTGGATATAAACATAAGAGGCATTAATTCACTGTCTCTGCCAGATTAAATCATGCTATTTATTTGCTGGTACTTTGTTGGCTGATACTATCTCATGTTCCATTGAGGAGCACCACAAGGTCAATTATGGCCTTCAGAGTGGTATTTTTAGAATAGAAATATCAGATATGCTTGCTTTATCATAACTAGAAACAGGAAGAGTGTTTGTTAGAGTAATGCAACAAATTACACCCAACAACAAGACAACTGATGAAGAGTCAATGGCAGCAACATCTGTCACAATGGCATTACATTTGGAAAACAGTACAAAGTAAGAAATAATGTAATTATTATTTATCGCTCTTCGTATTTCATACTTTTAACCCGGAGATTAGATCTCTGTTCGCTGCTGGAAGCTCGGTAACCATGGTGCTATATTTTTTAGTAGTTGGGTTACATAAGGATAACGACATAGATTTAAGGTGAGGGAGGGGGGGGGGTGAAAGGTTTGGAAAGGTAATTGGAACATAAGGGGCAACTTTTTTACACAAAGGGTGGTAGGTGCATGGAACGAGCTGCCGGAGGAGGTAGCTGAGGGAGGTACTATCGCAACATTTCAGAAACATTTTAGATAGGTACATGGGTAGGATAGGTTTAGAGGGATACGGGCCAAACGAGGCAGATGGGACATGTTGATGAAGCATGTTGGTCAGTGTGGATAAGTTGGGCTGAAGGGCCTGTTTCCATGCTGACTGACACTATAACACTAAGTGCAGAAAAATAAACATTAGATCTAATTGGAGTATAATTTAATAAACCTTTTAAGTCCAGACACAGAGATTAAGTAAGAGCTTGCCATTGTTCATAGTTATTACAGGGTGGTGCAGCGGTAGAGTTGCTGCCATGCAGTGTTTGCAGCACCGGATACCCAGGTTCGATCCTGACTACGGGAGCTGTCTGTACGGAGTTTGTACGTTCTCCCCGTGACCGCGTGGGTTTTCTCCGAGATCTTCAGTTTCCTCCCACACTCCAAAGACGTACAGGTGTGTAGGTAAATTGGCTGGGTAAATGTAAAAATTGTCCCTAGTGTGTGTTGGATAGTGTTAATGTGCGGGGATCACTGGTTGGCGCGGACCCAGTGAGCCGAAGGGCCTGTTTCCGCACTGTATCTCTAAAACTAAAAACTAAAAAAAAATCATTTTGATCTTAGATTCTTGGCATTGTTTTGCTGAAAACTAAAAACTAAAAAAAATAATTTTGATCTTAGATTCTTGGCATTGTTTTTGCTGAAAATGCTGTTCACTGTTGTATACAAAAATGACACCATTCTACTTTTCGAAGGTATCACAAAATGCTGGAATAACTCAGCAGGTCAGGGAGCATCTAGGAGAGAGGGAATGGGTGACATTTCGGGTCGATACCCATCTTCAGACTGATGTCAGGGGGGGCGGGACAAAGGAAGGATATAGGTGGAGACAGGAAGACAGTGGGAAAACTGGGAAGGGGAGGGGAAGAGAGGGACAGAGGAACTATCTAAAGTTGGAGAAGTCAATCTTCATACCACTGGGCTGCAAGCTGCCCAAGCGAAATATAAGGTGCTGTTCCTCCAATTTCCAGTGGGCCTCACTATGGCACTAGAGGAGGCCCATGACAGAAAGGTCAGACTGGGAATGGGAGTGGGAGTTGAAGTGCTCAGCCACCGGGAGATCAGGTTGGTTAAGGCAGACTGAGCGAAGGTGTTGAGCGAAACGATCGCCGAGCCTGCGTTCGGTCTCGCCGATGTAGAGAAGTTGACATCTAGAGCAGTGGATACAATAGATGAGGTTGGAGGAGGTGCAGGTGAACCTCTGTCTCACCTGGAAAGACTGTTTGGGTCCTTGGATGGAGTTGAGGGGGGAGGTAAAGGGATAGGTGTTGCATCTCCTGCGGTTGCAGGGGAAAGTGCCTGGGGAGGGGGTGGTTTGTGTAGGAAGGGACGAGTGGACCAGGGGGTTACGGAGGGAACGGTCTCTGCTAAATGCAGAAAGGGGAGAGGATGGGAAGATGTGGCCAGTAGTGGGGTCCCGTTGTAGGTGACGGAAATGTTGGAGGATAATTTGTTGGATACGCTGGCTGATGGGGTGGAAGGTGAGGACAAGGGGGATTCTGTCCCTGTTACGAATGGGGGGAGGGGGGGCAAGAGCGGACTGCAGGATGTAGAAGAGACCCTAGTGAGAGCCTCATCTATAATGGAAGAGGGGAAGCCCCGTTTCCTGAAGAATGAGGACATCTCTGATGCCCTAGTGTGAAACACCTCATCCCGGGCGCAGATGCGGCGTAGACGGAGGAATTGGGAGTAGGGGATAGACTTTTTGCAGGAGACAATTCTACTATTAATAAGTTATCCACATCAAGAAAGTGTAAGAATGTGTTTAATCGGGCACTGGGCCTGTACTCGCTGGAGTTGAGAAGGATAAGGGGGGACCTCATTCAAACTTACCGAATAGTGAAAGGCCTGGATAGAGTGGATGAGGAGGTGATATTTCAACTAGTGGGAGAGTCTGGGACCAGAGGCCATAGCCTCAAAACAAAAGGATGCACCTTTAGAAAGATGCGGAGGGTGGTGAATCTGTGGAATTCATTGCCATAGACGACTGTGGAGGCCAAGTCAATAGGTTTATTTAACACAGAGTTTGACAGATTGGTGATGAGTTCGGGTGTCAAGGGTTATGGCGAGAAGGTGGGAGAATGGGATTGAGAGGAAAAGATGGATTGAATGGTGGGGTAGACTCAGTGGGGTGAATGGCCTGCGTCTGCTCCTATGACTTATGAACTTAATTGTTATATGCACTGGAAATGGAACAATAAAATTGTAATTTCCTGCTGCTTTTTGGACTCATTAATTTCAAAAATAAATGATAAATGAATAAGTTTATTGGCCAAGTATGTGCATATACAAGGAATGTGCCTTGGTGCTCCGCTCATAAATGACAACACAAACATACAGTTAATAATTAAGAATAAAGCATAACCATATCAAAACAATAAGGATATAACATTACGGTCTAAACATGTGCGGCACGGTAGCGCAGCGGTAGAGTTGCTGCTTTACAGCGAATGCAGCGCCGGAGACTCAGGTTCGATCCTGACTACGGGTGCTGCACTGTAAGGAGTTTGTACGTTCTCCCCGTGACCTGCGTGGGTTTTCTCCGAGATCTTCGGTTTCCTCCCACACTCCAAAGACGTACAGGTATGTAGGTTAATTGGCTGGGTAAATGTAAAAATTGTCCCTAGTGGGTGTAGGATAGTGTTAATGTACGGGGATCACTGGGCGGCACGGACTTGGAGGGCCGAAAAGGCCTGTTTCCGGCTGTAGATATATGATATGATGATGATGATGTGGGTGAAAATAAACCAGAGCAAAAAAGAGACTACAGACTTTGGTTATTGAGTAGAACTACTACTCGTGGAAAAAAGCTGTTTTTATGTCTGGCTGTGGCTGCTTTGACAGTCCGGAGTCGCCTTCCAGAGGGAAGTGCTTCAAAGAGTTTGTGGCCAGGTTGAGAGGGGTCAGAGATGATCTTGCCCGCTCGCTTCCTGGCCCTTGCAGTGTACAGTTCGTCAATGGGGGGAAGGTTGCAGCCAACAACCTTCTCAGCTGTGCGAACGATCCGTTGCAGCCTCCGGATGTCGTGCTTGGTGTATATGGCTCGACCCGAAAAAGTTAGCCATTCCTTCTCTCCAGAGATGCTGCCTGTCCCGCTGAGTTACTCCAGCTTTTTGTATCTCTCTTAACACAACAATGAATATACAATAATCAATAATATAAAAAAGCAATAGTTTAGTTTAGTTTAGAGATACAGCGCGGAAACAGGCCCTTTCAGCCCACCGGGTCTGCACCGACCAGCGATCCCCGCACGTTAACACTATCCTATACCCACTAGGGACAATTTTTACATTTACCAAGCCAATTAACCTACATACCTGTACGTCTTTGGAGTAATATAGTCACCACACCAAAATTAATAATTCCCGATAACCACACCATAATAATGGAAAAACTACAGTAAGTAGTACAACCTACACATAGTGCTGAGGTAGAGTCGTGGTTAGGATGGTGCAGTGTGGTTGAAGAGCCTTATAGTTGCTGGGAAGAAGCTGTTCTTGAACCCAGTGGTCTGGTATTTTCTTCCGGATGGTATCAGCGAAAGAGTGGGGCCTGGGTGGCGTGTGTCTTTGATGATATTGGCTGCCATTTTGTGAGGCGGCAACTACAGATCCCTCTGCTGGTGGGGAGGTCAGTACCCATGATGGACCGGGCAGTGCCCACCACTTTCTGCAACCTCCTTCGTTCCCAGTCGTTCAGATTAACAGAGCAGGCTATGGGGAAACCAGTCAGCATGTTCCCCACCGTTCATCCATAAAAGTTCAAAAGTGTATTCGGCAATGTGCCAAGTGTCCCCGATCTTCGAAAGAAGCTGAGGCATTGATGAGCTTTCTTTGTGGTTGCAGCAATGTGCTGTGTCTAGAACAGATCTTTAGAGACGAGCACGCCCAGGAACTTGAACACGTTGACTCTCTCCACACCTTGATGAAGGCAGGTTCATGAATATTGACAGATGATTAAGGTAGTCATAAGCGCAAACAGAATGACATCTACATTCAATGGACTTTATCTTCCAGTTTATTTAGATTAGTTTAGTTTAGAGATACAGATAGGAAACTGGCCTTTTGGTCCACTGAGTCCGCGCCGACCAGCGATTCCTGCACACTAGGGACAATTTACAATTTTTACTGAAGCCAAATTAACCTGCAAGCCTGTATATCTTTGGAGTGTGACCACGCGGTCACGGGGAGAACGTACAAACTCCGTACAGACAGCACCCGCAGTCAGGATCGAACCAGGTCTCTGCCGTGCACGACAGCAGGAACTCTACCGCTGTGCCACGTTTCCATTAGTGGAAGAGTCCAGAACTAGAGGTCATAACCTCAGAATTAAAGGATGTTCTTTTAGGAGGGAAATGAGGAGAAATTTCTTAAGTCAGAGGGTGGTGAATCTGTGGAATTCTTACCACAGAAGGCTGTGGAGGCCAAGTCAGTGAATATTTTTAAGGCAGAGACAGATAGATTCTTGATTAGAACAGGTGTCAGAGGTTATGGGGAGAAGGCAGGAGAATGGGGTTGGGAGGGAGAGATAGATCAGCCATGATTTAATGGCGTAGTAGACTTGATGGGCTAATTCTATTCCTATTCCTTATGTCCTTATGAACTTATGTCCAATGAGGGGAAAATCTGGTTGTGAAATTATTAAATTATTGTCTTATGGGGCGTGTTTTATAAACGTCATCCCACAGTTCTCCCTGTGGTTCCTCCGGGTGCTCCGGCTTCCTCCCACATCCCAGGTTTGTAGGTTAATTGGCTTCTGTAAATTGCCCCTTGTGTGTAGTATGCAAAACTGGAATAACATAGAACTAGTGTGAATGGATGAGCATTGGTCGGCACGGACAAAGTGGGCCAGACAGACAGTCGATTTCCACGCTGTATCTCTAAACTGAACTAAATCAGACAACTTCCTCCACACACCCCATGACAATAATTTATCCCATTGGCTTTCTTCATCAGTTGTGATTCACTGCTTGTTGAAGGGAGATGTTTGCAAACACACAAATTTGGGAAGATTACCCAAATTAGCAGCAAGACATTTAGATTGCAGCACTCTGTGGAAGAAGAATCACCCATCCATACACTGACTTAAATTGAAGGCTAGTCCAGTGAAACCTCCGGATAGACACAAAATACTGGAGTAACCCAGCAGGTCAGGCAGCATCTCTGGAGAACGTGGATGGGTGATGTTTTGGGTCAGGACCCTTCGTCAGGCCAGACCCAGAAACATCACCTATCCAATTTCCCCGGAGATGTGACCTGACCCGCTGAGTTACTCCAGCATTTTGCATCCATCTTTGGTATAGAGCAACATCTGCAGTTCCTTTTTTATTACCAATAATACCTTTGATGTTTTCAAAGCCTCCCATGTTTTGCAAATCCCTACCTCTGTAACCCTGCAACTTCAAGAGTCAAGAGTGTTTAATTGCCTTGTGGAACAATGAAATCCTTACTTGCTACAGCATAGCAGGCCTGTGATACATAAAGATAATACTAGATCAAGTGGACCCGATGGGCCCAAACTTCTCCTGCATTGGTGCAGCACCTTCTCCTCCCCCCACCCCTCTCCCCCCCCTCCCCCCTACCCATCCCCTCTCACCCCCCCCCCCTTCCTCCCTCCTCCTCTCCCCCCTCCACCCCCCTTCCCCTCCCCCCACTCCATCCCCCTCAAACCCCTTACCCTCCCTCCTCCCCCCTCCCTCCCTCCCCCCTACCTTACTAGGAGAAAGATTTAAACTTTAAAATGTGAATATCTTTAAAAATAAAACACCGATTTCAATGAAACTTCTTCCATTGGCACCAAAGGGACGATGGTGAGTAAGGTGGGCCTAAAATTGTCGCGCTATCATGTACCGTTTTGGCTGTAGTTCAGGAACAAACAAACGAGAGTTTTAGTATATAGATGTAATAAGCAAAATGCTAATGTTGGGCCATTTATAAATTAAATACTCCACTATTAATGCAAATAAAAACCTGATGCCCACAGTACAACCAAAGACAGACTATAATAATAATAATAATAATGCATTACATTTATATAGCGCTTTTCAAACACTCAATGACGCTTTACAGGGATTACTAGAACATAGAGAAGAAAATAAATAGATAAATAAGTAAACGAACAGAAAAAGGAGACAGAAGGTGAGGTGACGGTCAGTGGTTGAAGGCAGTGCTGAACAGGTGAGACTTCAGTGATGTTTTGAATGTGGTGAGTGAGGAGGAGTCTCTGACGGTTTGGGGTAGTGAGTTCCAGAGGGTGGGAGCACGATGGAGAAAGCCCTGTCCCCCCAGGATCTGAGTTTGGTCCGGATGGGGGGGGGACAGGAGGTTGGCAGCAGCAGAGCGGAGGGTGGAGGTGGGAGTGTATCTGTGGAGGAGGTCAGTCAGGTAGGATGGGGCCAGGTTATGGAGGGCTTTGTAGGTCATGAGGAGGATTTTGTACTGGATTCTCTGGGGGATGGGGAGCCAGTGGAGCTTGTAAAGGACGGGGGTGATATGGTCACGGATTGGGGAGTGGGTGAGTAGACGGGCAGCGGAGGTTTGAATGTATTGAAGTTTACTGATGATTTTTGAGGGTGAGCCATAGAGGAGGCTGTTGCAGTAGTCCAGACGGGAGGTGATGAAGGCATGGATGAGGGTTTCTGCAGCTGTGGAGGAGAGGGATGGACGGAGACGGGCGATGTTTTTGAGGTGGAAGAAGGCTGTCTTGGTGATGTGTTTGATGTGTTTGTCGAAGGAGATGGTTTGATCAAAGATGATTCCAAGATTCCGGATGTGAGGGGAGGTGGATACTGGGAGACCATCAATATTGAGGATGAAGTTTTGGGTGGATTTGGTGAGCGTTTTTGGACCAATAATGATGATTTCGAAAGTTGCGGTGAATATTGTGTAATGTTCAAGAGACTGGGGGTCACGGTTTTCCCAGATCTTCTTCCCGATGGGAAGAGTGAAGTGAGAGCATGGTTAGGATGGTGTGGGTCTTTGATGATACTAGCACCTATTTTGAGACAGCGCCTCCTAACAATCCTTTAGATGTGTCGATCCTGAAATAAAACCAATACTATGCATGGAACTACCTATGCATTAAGTAAATTTAGTTTTAGTTTAGAGATACAACGCGGAAACAGGCCCTTCGGCCCACCGAGTCCGCGCCGACCAGCGATCCCTGTGCACCAACACTATCCTACACACACTCAGGACAATTAACTTGCAAAGCTGTACATCTTTTTGGCGTGTGGGAGGAAACCAGAGTACCCGGAGAAAACTCACATGGTCACTGGGAGAACGTACAAACGCCGTCCAGACAGCACCCACAGTCAGGACCGAACCAGGATAGCTGGCACTGTTAGGCAGCAACTCTACCGCTGCGTCAATGTGCCGCCCCCTGGTGGTCACGGTTTTCCCATAGTAAAAGTGAAATGAGGGCATGGCCCAGTCTTTGATGAGACTAGCTCCCATTTTGAGGCAGCGCCTCCCATCAATCCTATTGTTGGTGCGGAGGTCAGTACCTGCGATGGACCAGGAAGTGTACACCACTCTTTGCAATCTCCTTTGTTCCAGGGCGTTCGAATTGTTGAACTCTTCCGTACTAAATGTCCACTAAATGTCCCCAATGTTGGGGGAGTCCAGAACCAGGGGCCACAGCCTTAAGAATAAAGGGGAGGCCATTTAAAACTGAGATGAAAAAAAACATTTTCACCCAGAGAGTTGTGAATTTGTGGAAGTCTTTGCTACAGAAGGCAATGGAGGCCAATTCAACTTGATGAATTTAAAAGAGAGTGAGATAGAGATCTCGGGGCTAGTGGAATCAAGGGACATGGGGAGAAGGCAGGCACGGGTTACTGATTGTGGATGATCAGCCATGATCACAATGAATGGCGGTGCTGGCTCAAAGCGCCAAATGGCCTCCTCCTGCACCTATTTTCTATTTTTACCTGGTGAAGTTTAAGAGAATATTCGTCATCATGCCAAATGTCCTCAAAATTCTAAGAAAGTGTTGATGTTGATGTGCTTTCTTTATAATTGCATCAATGGTGCTGGGCCTAGGACACTTTGGCCTGCAGAGAAACAGCGTGGAAACAGGCCCTTCAGCCCATCGAGGCCGCGCTGACCAGCGATCACCCCGTTCACTAGCCCTGTCCGACACTAGGGACTATTTACAATTTTCACCAAAGCCTAATCATCTACAAACTTGTCTGTCCTTTTGGAGTGTGGGAGGAAGCCGGAGCATCCGGTGAAAAACCCACGCGGTCACGGGGAGAACGTACAAACTCCGTACAGACAGCAGCCGTAGTCAGGATCGAACCCGGGTGTCTGGCGCTGTGAGGCAGCAACTGTACCGCTGCGCCACCCCACCGTGCCACCCCACACTTCTGAAGATTGACTGGTTGCATCGCGCCCTGGTTCAATAACTCGAACACCCAGGAACAAAGGAGATGACAAAGTGTGGAAGACCCTGCCCGGCACATCGTAGGCACTGACCTCCAGTCCCCTCTTCACAGCCCACTATCTGGAGATTCTTTGCATATCCGCAGATTTATTTGCCTTTCATTTGCTGGCTTGGTCTTTAGCTGTTTAGCGCCTGAGTTTCAGAATCTTCTCCCTCAGCCTTCCTTTTTTGGTATAGAATGGTACTGGCACGTACTTTACTTGTCACATGTACCGGAGTACAGTGAAATTCATTTTGCATCTTACATACAGTACAAGTGTATAACCGCTATCACAAAAAGCTGGAGTAACTCAGCGGGTCAGGCAGCATCTCAGGAGAGAAGGAATGGGTGACGTTTCGGGTCGAGACCCTTCTTCAGACTGATGTCAGGGGAGGAGACAGGACAAAGAAAGGATGTAGTTGGAGACAGGAAGACAGTGGGGAGAACTGGGAAGGGGGAGGGGAAAGAGAGAGACAGAGGAGCTATCTAAAGTTAGATAAGTCAATGTTCATACCGCTGGGGTGTAAGCTGCCCAAGCGAAATATGAGGTGCTGTTCCTCCAATTTGCGGTGGGCCTCACTATGACACTGGAGGAGGCCCATGACAGAAAGGTCAGACTGGGAGTGGGAGGGGGAGTTGAAGTGCTGAGCCACCGGGAGATCAGGTTGGTTAAGGCGGACTGAGCGAAGGGGTTGAGCGAAACGATCGCCGAGCCTGCATTTGGTCTCGTCGATGTAGAGAAGATGACATCTGGAGCAGCGGATACAATAGATGAGGTTGGAGAAAAAGTGTACAGCGGCAGTACAATGTAATAGTGTACAGAGTCGACACTTTGCCGCAATTTTCAAGTCTCAGTTGTTGTAAGTGCAGGGATCTTGGCCTGACCATGAAGGCCCGTTGTCCTGGCGACATTGCAGGGTCGGCCTGGCCAAGTGTAGCAGTGATGTCCGGTCCACACGCTCGGCATCTTGAAGAGGCGCCCGGTCCAGCCCGGTCCCAGGCAACTGCAGGGCTCCGATGCTCCTTAAATGTGACCTTTTGGAGCAAACTATTAGTCGGGTTCTGCCAAGTTTTGACTGAGGAAGTAGATTATGAGATCAGAAGTAGTGTTCCAATGAGATTAGTCCTCATCCCTTGTAATCGATTTCCTAGAATATCATCAGCACCAAAGTAACTCAATTAAAAGGGCATTAATCAACTCCCAGCACTGTTCTGAAAAGCTCTGAAAGGAATTGAAATATTCCATTTGTGTTTCTCCAAAAGCAACATAGTTATGCTCCCTTATGTTACGCCATTTGTTTTCAGCAATAGTGAATATTTGGGCGGCACAGTGGGTCGAGCTGCTGCCTCACAACACCAGGGACCCAGGTTCAATCCTGACCTCAGGTGCTGTCTGTGTGGAGTTTGCACGTTCCCCCCGTGTCCGCGTGGGTTTTCTCCGGGTGCTCCGGTTACCTCCCACAACCCCAAAGACGTGCGGGTTTGTCCATTAATTGGCCCTCTGTAAATTGCCTCGAGTGTGTGTGGAGTGGATGAGAAAGTGGGATAACATAGAACTGGTGCGATGGGCATCTGCCTTCTTGCAACTTATTCGTAGGATGGATGGGGCATAGACAATAGACAATAGACAATAGGTGTATATTGTAAATAGCTGCGGTCCCAGCACCGAGCCTTGCGGTACCCCACTAGTTACTGCCTGCCATTCTGAAAGGGACCCATTTATCCCCACTCTTTGCTTTCTGTCTGTCAACCAATTTTCTATCCATGTCAGTACCCTACCTCCAATACCATGTGCTCTAATTTTGCCCACTTATCTCCGATGTGGAACCTTGTCAAAGGCTTTCTGAAAGTCAAGGTACACCACATCCACCGGCTCTCCCCTGTCAATTTTCCTGGTTACATCCTCAAAGAATTCCAGAAGATTAGTCAAGCATGATTTCCCCTTTGTAAATCCATGCTGACTCGGAACAATCCTGTTGCTACTATCCACATGCTCCGCAATTTCGTCTTTTATATTTGACTCCAGCATCTTCCCCACCACTGATGTCAGACTAACTGGTCTATAATTTCCTGTTTTCTCTCTCCCTCCTTTCTTAAAAAGTGGGACAACAATAGCTACCCTGTTGGTCGGCATGGATGAGTTGGGCCGAAGGGCCTGTTTCGACACCGTGTGACTCTACGGAAGCTTCTTGGGCACTGGGGCAGCACAGTGACACAACGGTAGACTATGCTGCCTGATTGATGGGTATTGTATAGGTACTTTTCTTGTCACCTTGGAGTGAAATTCATTTTTGTATGCAGTTCAGTACGTATCGCTGTACATTAACACTTTGATACATATTAGAAAGCACCTCAGATACGTGAACGTCTATAGTTGCAGTACACAGTCACCAGTTTGGTGCCATTTCCAAGTCCCAGTTGTTGTAAGTGCAGGGTTCTTGGCCTGACCGTGAAGGCCCGTTGTCCTGGCAACGTTGCAGGGTCGGCCTGGCCAAGCGTGGCCGTGATGTCCTCTGCCACTGTTCCACCGCTGGAGCATCTCAAAGGATTTGTTTAAATCATTCCTGATGGTCGGATTGGACTCGGTGGTCGGATACAGTTTCCAAGCTGCATCCTCATTTATCAGACCAGACATGAGTATAAAACAGGAGAATGGCATCTGACACCAAACACATTCTCTGCACCGGCTTCGACAGGAGGTACGACGTAATCAATACATTGTGGGCGAGTGCTGGAGGCCAAGGACTGAGGTCAGGTGGAGAGGGAGCAGAGAATAAAGTAACAGGCTCACTCTCACAGCTCTGGACTGTACTGAGGTTTATTCTTTTAAAGATACAACGAGGAAACAGGCCCTTCGGTTCACCGAGTTCTATCCTGCTCACTCGGGACAATTCACAGAAGCTAATTAACTTACAATCCTGCACGTCTTTGGAGTGTGGGAGGAAACCGGAGCACCCGGAGGAAACCCACGTGGTCACAGGGTGCTAACTCCACAGACAGTAGCTGAGGTGAGGATTGAACCCGCGTCACTGGTGCTGTGAGGCAGCAGCTCTACCAGCTGCACCAGTGTGCCACCCACATGCTCACAATTCCTGAAACAAAGTGGCGTAATGTAAATGTGGTGTTTTTGTGAGAACACAAACGAATATTTCAATTCCTTTCAGAGCTTTTCAGAACAGGTGCTGGGAGTTTATTAATGCCCTTTGAATTGAGTTAATGTGGTGCTGATGATCGAGGTCATCGTTTTCAAGGGATGAGAGGTAATCTCATTGAAACACTGATTCTCATCCTCATAGTCTACTTCCTCAGTCAAAACGTGGCAGGAGAACTTGGCTAATAGTTTGCACCAAAAGGTCGACTTCAAGGAGCATCGTTTAAGGAGCAATGCCTCTTTGGAGTGTGGGATGAAAGTGACTGGGACTCGTGCAGACAGCAGCCGCAATAAGGATCGAACCCAGGCCTCTAGCGCTGTAAGGCAAATAGTTAATAGTCAATAGTCAATTTTATTTGTCACATACACATAAATGTGCAGTGAAATGAAAGATCACCCGCAGTCCAACAATAAGAGCAATAAAAATAAGCAATAACACACACAATCACAAAACAACACAAAACAAAAAGAAACCCATCACAGTGAGTCTCCTCCAGTCCCTCCTCACTGTGATGGAAGGCCAGAATGTCTTTTCTCTTCCCCTGCCATCTTGTCCCGCAGTCAGGTTGTTGAAGTTGCCACGACGGGGCGGGCGTGGCGACATTGAAGCCCCCGCCGGGCAGAGAAAATCCCGCGGCCTATTCCAGGCCAATGAACGGTCTGGTGAAAGGTCCGCAGCGGGCCGACCCAAGCCCCGCGACCCAAGCCAAGCCGGAGCTCCAGATGTCGGCCCCCACCCAGGGCAGGGCCTGCGAGCTTCTGATATCCACACGGCCCACAGCACGCGGCCGAAGAAGCCTCCGGAGGCGGGTCGCAGCCGCTCCCGCAGCGCCACCACAGCCTCCGAAGGCAGCCCGCTCCGCAGATGTTAATTCTGGTCCGCGGGCTATGCGAACCAGAGCCCAGCTGGTCCCAGGTGGAGGCCGCCAGTTCCAGGTGTTTGGCCGATGGTAGGCCGCAGCGGGAACGGAGACACCACCCAGAAAACAAAGGTCGGGGCTTCGTTCGGAAGATACAATTTTACAGTTTCCCCCCCTACAGCAACTCTACCACTGCGCCACCATGCCGGAAGGAATTATTAAGGCCCTGGGGTGTGGGGAGGAAGGAGGTACAAAGGGCCACGCTGTGCGTCTCTGTGATAGCTTCTTGAACATTTAGGCAGCACAGTGAGCAGTGACTTAGGATGCTCCACGGCAGTAAAAGTGCTTTCTAACGACAGGCAGTCCTTGTTGTTATCGGAGCCTCTGTGAACAGTAACATGGTCTCGAGAACAATTCCTGCAAATATTGATGTACTCTCCAGGGGGAGCTGCAGAAAAAGATGCAAGCTTCTCACGGTCACAAGACCAGCATGTCTCCCAGAGAGACACAGTCACATATTGACACAATCTCAAGGATTCCTGGCCAGAGGTCCATAATGCCATCACGCAACAGGTAATAGACCCATCCTGTCAGAGTCACCCTGACAATACTCCTACAGCACCAGGAACCTGCTGCTAATATCGACCACTGGCACCAGGGCGGCGCGGTGGCGCAGCGGTAGAGTTGCCGCCTTACAGCGCCAGAGTCCCGGGTTCCATCCTGACTACGGGTGCTATCTATACGGAGATTGTACGTTCTCCCTGTGACTGCCTGGGTTTCATCCGGGTGCTCCGGTTTCCTCCCACATCATCCTGATCATCCTTTTTCAGTCAGAGAGTTGTGAATCTGTGGAATTCTCTGCCTCAGAAGGCAGTGGAGGCCAATTGTCTGAATGCATTCAAGAGAGAGCTAGATAGAGCTCTTAAGGATAGCGGAGTCAGGGGGTATGGGGAGAAGGCAGGAACGGGGTACTGATTGAGAATGATTGAGAATGATCAGCCATGATCACATTGAATGGTGGTGCTGGCTCGAAAACCTCCTTCAGACACCGACACAGCCAATAGAGTCGCTACCTCACAGCGGCAGAGACCCAGGTTCGATCCTGACCTCGGGCGCTGTCTGTGTGGAGTTTGCACGTTCTCCCTGTGACCACGTGGGATGCCCCCGAGTGCTCCAGTTTCCTATCACATCCCAAAGACGTGCGGGTTTGTAGCTTAAATGCCCCCAGTATGTCGGGGGTGAATGAGAAAGTGGGGTAACAATGAACTAGTGGGCAGGAAGGAACTGCAGATGCTGGTTTAAATCGAAGATAGACACAAAAAGCTGGAGGGGTAACTCAGCAGGACAGGCAGCATCTCTGGAGAGAACTAGTGTGAGCGGGTGATCGATGGTTGGCGTGGACCCGGTGTGCCGAAGGACCTGTTTCCATGGTGTATCCTTCAATCAATGAATCGATCTGAGTCTTGTTGTTCGACCGTAATGTGCGCACCGTTGTATAATCACGTGCAGAAGCTCACGAATTAACTACCTTGTTTCTCTCTGTTTAATTTTGTTTTATAGATGCTTTTCCACTTGATAACATGACAGCAATACCGGGCCGAGCTCTCTGTCAGGCATCCAGACGGCTTTACTTAATCACATTCCCAGATCTGTGTAACCTCTTGATCATTTCCTTTCCAGATATTATCCAGCCGAAGGCCTTACTTACCGTTGATTTGTTTTGACTAAATCATGTCCAAATCTGCTTACGGATGATGCCGCCGCGGCTAAGGCTGAGCTCTCCTTCACTGTTTGTGAGGCTTTAAATGAGGAGCGAGTGGAACGGTTTGGTTTAGTTTAGTTTCGAGATACAGCACAGAAACAGGCCCTTCCGCCTGCCGACCAGCGATCCCCGAACATCAACACTATCCCACACTAGGAACAACTTTTACATATATACCAAGTCAATTAGCCTACAAACCTGTACGTCTTTGGAGTATGAGAGGAAACCGAAGATCACGGAGAAAACCCACATGGGTCATGGGGAGAACGTACAAATTCTGTACAGACAGCGCCCGTAGTCAGGATCGAACCCGGACCGATGGTGCTGTAAGCGCAGTAAGCGCTGTAAAGCAGCAACTCTACCACTGCGCCACTGGATATTTTTAAGGCTGAGATAATTTAGATAGATTCCAGGTTATGGGGAGAAGGCAGGAGAATGGGGTTAGGAGGGAGAGATAGATCAGCCATGATTGAATGGCGGAGTAGACTTGATTGGCCGAATGGCCTAATTCTACTCCTATAGCTCATGACTTATGACCTTATGGCCACGTGTTAGAAAACAGTTAAGGATTGGCCTGGAAATTTGGCCTGCCGCCATCGTTTTGTCAGGTGCATCTCCAGCATAGCGTGTACATAGAACGCACTCATTGTCCAATGCTGTAGATCTTGGTGATCATGACCAAACTGGAGCAGTGTGGCTTGTGTTTCTGCATTGCCTGACGAAGCTTCAAGATGTCCCCAGTTACATGCGCGCAATGTAGCATCGTTGAAGTGTTCACTGACGTTTAGTTTTAGTTTAGAGATTAAGCTTGGAAACCAGCCCTTCGGCCCACCGAATCCGCGCCGACCAAGGATCATCCGTACACTGGTTCAATCCTACACCCTTGGGAGAATTTACAGGAGCCAATTAACCCACAAACCTCCACGTCTTTGGAGTGTGGGAGGAAACCAGAGCACCCGGAGAAAACCCACGCAGTCAAAGGGAGAACGTGCAAACTCCGCACAGACAGACCCAAGGTCAGGATCGAACCCGGGTCTCTGGCGCTGTGAGGCAGCAACTCCACCGCTGTGCCACCGTGCCGGACTGTCGGATGTACGAGTGCCAATGTGCACAGCAAACTCTCACCAAGTGCAATGCGGTAATGACTCATTGATTGACTTGTGGAAGAATTGGTAGGGAGGCACGGTGGTGCAGCTGGTTGAGCTGCTGCCTCACAGCGCCAGAGACCCAGGTTCGATCCTGACCTCGGGTGCTGTCTGTGTGGAGTTTACACGTTCGCCCTGCAACCATGTGGGTTTTACCCCAGGTGCTGCGGTTACCTCCCACGTTCCAAAGAAGTGCGGGTTTGTAGGTGAATTGGCCTCCGTACAATTGCCCCCAGTGGGGTGTGAAATTGGGATAACGTAGAACTAGTGTGAACAGGTCAGTGTGGACTCTGTGGGCTGAAGGGCCTATTTCTATGCTGCAGGTGTGCCAGAAGCACACTTACATAAATAATCATAAAAAATCCCCAGAGTTGCATTTTCCACTGGAAGTAATGTTAAATGAATAATGTCATATTAATCTCTGCTTTCAAATTTTGTGCCTGACTTAATCTGTGGTTGTTAAGTACATAATTTGATTTTCCAAAATGTTCTTACATTCAGTGGAGACTTAAAGGTTGAACTAACCCTGTGTGGATTTATTAATGTTCCTGTGTGAAATTTTATTTAAGAGTTGAGATTTTCAATAAAATAGTGGTTTAATGAGTTTTAGATGGTTTAATGAGTTTTATACGAATTACTATTCATTGCATATCACCTAATGTAATTTCAGTCCTTGGGAATGTTTCCATATAAAGGAGATTGTGGTACGTCAAGATTGGGAAATTGAGCTGCTAATTTCAATTAATGTGTTCAACAAACATCTATTTCTGTGGGGTGTAACAATTAGTAATGTGGAACGAATGCAATGCTGTAATAAATGACGGAAATAATGGATTTTGGTTGTTAATTAACTGGTTAAAAGACTCGCCCCTGGGTATCCATTTGTCTGCAGAACTCGATGTGAAGAAATGTTACTGGCGAAAAGTGAACAGTCACATCATCTTAGATAGACGCAAAAAGCTGGAGTAACTCAGCAGGTCAGACAGCAGATAGACACAAAATGCTCAGCGGGACAGGCAGCATCTCCGGAGAAAAGGAATAGGTGACTTTTCGGGTCGAAACCCTTCTTCAGACTGAGAGTCGGGGAAAGGGAAACGAGAGATATAGACGGTGATGTAGAGAAATATAGAACTAATATGGGTGGTAGTGTGAACTGTGAGGAAGATGCTATGAGGATGCAGGGTGGCTTGGACAGGTTGTGTGAGTGGGCAGATGCAGGACAGATGCAGTTTAATGTGGATAAATGTGAGGTTATCCACTTTGGTGGTAAGAACAGGAAGGCAGATTATTATCTGAATGATGCCAAGTTAGGAAAAGGGGAAGTACAAAGAGATCTGAGTGTCGTTGTTCATCAGTCACTGGAAGTAAGCATGCAGGTACAGCAGGCAGTGAAGAAAGCTAATGGCATGTTGGCCTTCATGACAAGAGGAGTTGAGTATAGAAGAAAAGAGGTCCTTCTGCAGTTGTACAAGGCCCTAGTGAGACCACACCTGGAGTACTGTGTGCAGTTTTGGGGAGGGGGGAGAGGAGGGGAGGAGCGGGGGGAGGGGGGAGGGAGGGAGGAGGGAGGATAAGGGGGGTTGAGGGGGATGGAGTTGGGGGGGGGAGGGGTAGGAGGGAGGGGGAGGGGGGAGGGGAGGGGAGGAGAGGGTTCTGCACCAATGCAGGAGAGGTTTGGGCCCACTTGGTCTAGTGAATGCTAAAATTGCATTTTCTCATCAACGTCAGAGGTTGAGGGGGAGACTTGGTAGAAGTATGTAAAATTATGAGAGGCATAGATAGAGTTGAACCTTTCCCCCGGGTGGAAATGGCAAACGCTGAAGGGGATAGCGATAAGGTGAGAGGGGGAGAGTTTAATAGCGATGTACAGGGCAAGCTTCTTTACACAGAGAGTGGTGGGGGCCTGGAGCGCATTGCTAGGGTTGGTGGTGGAGGCAGATACGGTAGTGGGGTTTAGGAGGCGTTTAGATTGGCACATGGAAGCACAAGGAATTGAGGGATAAGGATCGCGTACAGACAGATTAGATCAGTTTAACAGCATCGTGATCGGCACAAACATTGTGGGCTGAGGGGCTGGTTCGTGCTGTACTGTTCTATGCTCTAAGTGCAGTTAGTGCAATAGCTGTCTATTGCTTGATACATCTTGTGTGTCCATTGTGGGCCAAAGGGCGCATTCCAAAGGACATGGGGAGAAGGCAGGCATGGGTTAGTGATTGTGGATGATCACAACGAATGGAGGTGCTGGCTCGAAAGGCCAAATGGCCTCCTCCTGCAGCTATTTTCTATGTTTCCTGTGCTGTACTGTTCCATGTTCTATAGGACAATAACTGCAGATGCCAGTTCAAATAGAAGGTATCACAAAATGCTGGAGTAACTCAGCGGGTCAGGCAGCATCTCAGGAGAGAAGGAATGGGTGACGTTTCGGATCGAGACCTTTCTTCAGACTGATGTCAGGGGAGGGGGCGGGACAAAGAGAGGATGTAGTGGGAGACAAGAAGACAGTGGGAGAACTGGGAAGGGGGAGGGGATAGGGAGGGACAGAGGAACTATCTGAAGTTAGAGAAATCAATGTTCATACCGCTGGGGTGTAAACTGCCCAAGCGAAATATGAGATGGTGTTCCTCCAATTTGCGGTGGGCCTCATTATGACAATGGAGGACTATGTAGTATAAGAAGATAACTGCAGATGCTGGTACAAATCGAAGGTATTCACAAAATGCTGGAGTAACTCAGCAGGTCAGGCAGCATCTCGGGAGAGAAGGAATGGGTGACGTTTCGGGTCGAGACCCTTCTTCAGTCTGAGGACTATGTTCTATGTTCATACACCAGGACTGCTCACTGACACCAAATGTACACCTTGATTGAACATTGCAAATGCAGTTCAATAATAATGCGTTTCTAAAATAACTTCCCGCGGATGAGGGCTTATTTTAACCTGCCTTTCCTCTCTCCCGACAGGGGTGCTACATCCATCGTATACAGATGTCAAGAAAAGCAAACCCAAACCCAATATGCGGCAAAGGTCCTGCAGAAAACTGTAAGTGGAAGTTGTTTCTATTTTTGAGTATTTAATTCAGGATTCAGGATATCTTTATTTGTCATCCAAAAAACAATTTTTTTGGACGCAATTTAGTCACCCACAGTCCAACAATAAAAGCAATAAAATAAGCAAATTACACAACCCCACCAACACAACAAAAAAAGAAACATCCATCACAGTGAGTCTCCTCCAGTCCCCTCCTCACTGTAATGGAAGGCCAGAATGTCTTTTCTCTTCCCCTGCCGTCTTCTCCCGCGGTCAGGCTGTTGTCGTTGCCACGTTCCAGGCCGCGCCGGACGGTGAAAGGTCCGCAGCGGGCCGACCCAAGCCCCTCGATCCGGGGGGATCGATCGTGCATTGGCTTTACCATACCAGTGGTGATTTAATCATTGTTTGAAGAGACAGAGACTGCCTACCAAGCCTTCATAAGTTGTAGTAGCAGAATTAGGCCATTTGGCCCATCAAGTCTACTCCACCATTTAATGATGGCTGATCCATCTTTCCCTCTCAACCCCATTCTCCTGCCTTCTCCCCATAACCCCTGACACCTGTACTACTCAAGAATCTGCCAATTTCCGCCTTAAAAATATTATATGACTTGACCTCCACAGTCATCTATGAATTCCACAGATTCACCGCCCTCTGACCAAATAAATCTCCTTTCTAAATGTACGTCCTTTTATTCTGAGGCTATGGCCTCTGGTCCTTGACTCTCCCACTAGTGGAAACATCCTCTCCACATCCACTCTTTCCAGGCCTTTCAGTATTCGGTAAGTTTCAATGAGGTCCCTCCTCATCTTTCAAAGCTCCAGCGAGTACAGGCCCAGTGCCGTCAAACGCTCATCATATGCTAACCCAATCATTCCTGGGATCATTCTCGTAAACCTTCTCTGGGCCCTCTCCAACGCCAGCACATCCTTCCTCAGATATGGGGCCCAGGTCTTGCTAAAGGAAGTGGACAGGTACATGGATACATAGAAACATATAAAATAGGTGCAGGAGGAGGCCATTCGGCCCTTTGAGCCAGCACCGCCATTCAATGTGATCATGGCTGATCGTCCAAAAGCAGTACCCCGTATCAGGACAGGAACGGTTAAGAGGATATGGGCCAAACACGGGCAGGTGGGACTCGTGCAGATGGGGCATCTTGGTCGGCACGAGCAAGTTGGGCTGAAGGGCCTGTTTCCGCCCTGTATGACTCTATACTGAGTTGCTTTAATTCACGCACGAATGCTGCTGGCATGTTGAAGCTGAGGTGTGGACTGTGTCTGCATTAAGCACCCGGCTCGAGCCTCAGTTCACACACATACCGAATGCGAATGTGCGATTTCTGAATCAGCATGTATCAGAATGGAAGCAGACGGCAGGGTGGAGATGAGAATCCCGCGGTACGGTCTTCCCCAGGGATGGTGTGGTACCCAGCTTTGCATGGCTTCAGCTTGTGAGGATTATAACATTTGCTGCCGTTCTGCTACATAGTTAAAGCGCTGGGTTTTCTCGGCTTATTCAGTTCGGACACCCTGGTTTTGTTGTTCTCTTATGGTTCTTCCTTCTTGTCTTCCCCTTTCGCTACCTCCAAATGATGCCGTTCAGAATAAGGTACACGTTTCACTATGTACAATGTTCCCCTGACTACGTGAATGAATGTCCCCTTCCTTTATTAATAGTGAACAGAGTGTTAAGGGATTGAAAGCTGAATGTTCACTCCTTTTTTCCTGAGCTTGACTGGACAGCACGCAACAAAGGCTTTTCGCTGTACCTCGGTACACGTGACAATAAAGTTAACTGAACTGAACTGAAATGTATTGCTCTAACTCGTCTGTGTTCAATGAACAACTTGCTCAAAGATAAGGTGTAGTCTGGTGCACGTTTGGAGGAGTGGGGGTTATAGGTGGAGAACAACCTGGTCCAATTTTCTTAATAATTAATGACTATTCACAGATAAATTGGTAGCAAAGAGCTCAGATACATGGGTTTGGGGTGGCACGGAAGCACTGTGGTAGAGTTGCTGCCTCACAGCGCCGGATACACAGGTTCAATCCTGACTACGGAGTTTGTACGTGACCGCGTGGGTTTTCTCCGGGTGCTCCGGTTTCCTCCCACATTCCAAAAACGTGCAGGTTTGTCGGTTAATTGGCTTCTGTAAAAATTGTCCCAAACGTGTAGAATAGAACAAGTGTGCGGGTTACCATTGGTCAGCGTGGACTCGGTGGGCCGAAGGGCCTGTTTCCTCGCTGTATCTTTCAACTAAACTAAAAAAACTCAGCCTGTTGACTCGGAGATGAGCATGGCGTACGTCTTCAGAAGTGATTAACTTCCCTCGCTATGTCTGCTTAATATAAAGGTATATTGAAATGTTATCTATTTACTTGCATCTTTTTTCTGATAAGTGAACAAAAATTAGAACATTGAATTCTCCAATTTTAGATAACTACATAAACTACTGGGCCCTTTAAATCACCTCGAGTATTTGATGGCCATTGAAGTCCCATTGATTCATATTATCAAGTAGGAAACATAGAAAGGTTTTTAATTTTTAGAGAAACAGCATTCCATGCCACCCATTCACAGTACGTGTAGGAAGGAACTGCAGATGCTGGTTTAAACCGAAGAAAGACACAAAATGCTGGAGTAACTCAGCGGGTCAGGCAGCATCTCTGGAGAGAAGGAATGGGTGACGTTTCGGGTCGAGACCCTTCTTCAGACTGATGTCAGGGGGGAAGGAGATGCACAGAGAAGGAAGTGTAAGGTGTGAAAACAGGACAAAGATCGAGTAAAATGTAGAATAGATCATTGTTAGCTGGGAGAAGGTAGCAACAAGGCAAACAGATAAAATGTACTCTGAGACAGTCAGACTGGCCGTAGAACTGGGAAGGGGAGGGATGAAGAGAAGGGGAAAGCAAGGGATACTTGAAGTTAGCGGTTCATACCGCTGGGGTGTGAGCTGCCCAAGCAAAATATGAGGTGCTGTTCCTCCAATTTGCGTTGGGCCTCACTCTGACAATGGAGGAGGCCCAGGACAGAAAGGTCAGCGTGGGAATGGGAGGGGGAGTTAAAGTGTTTAGCAACCGGAAAATCAGGTAGGTTTAGGCGGACTGAGCAGAGATGTTCAGCGAAACGATCGCCGAACCTGCTCTTGGTCTCGCCAAAATTGCAGGTCATGTTGGTCTCGCCAAAATTCACAGTAATTCTATGTTATCCCATTTTCTCATCGCATTCTCTACACACAAGGGGCAATTTACAGAGGACAATTAATCTACTAACCTGCACGTTTTTGAGATGTTGGCGAAACCGTAGCACCCGGAGAAAACCCACGCAGGTCATGGGGAGAACGTACAAACTCCATACAGACAGCACTGTAGTCTGACGAATCTTATAGAATTTTTCGAGGATGTAACTAGTAGAGTGGATAAGGGAGAACCAGTCGATGTGTTATATCTGGACTTTCAGAAGGCCTTCGACAAGGTCCCACATAGGAGATTGGTGTACAAACTTAAAGCACACGGTATTGAGGGTTCAGTTTTGAGGTGGATCGAAAATTGGTTGGCGGACAGGAAGCAAAGAGTAGGAATAAACGGGTCCTTTTCGGAATGGCAGGCAGTGACTAGTGGGGTACCGCAAGGCTCAGTGCTGGGACCCCAGTTATTTACAGTGTATATTAATGATTTGGACGAGGGAATTGAATGCAACATCTCTAAGTTTGCGGATGACACGAAGCTGGGTGGCAGTGTTAGCTGCGAGGAGGATGCTAGGAGGCTGCAGAGTGACTTGGATAGATTAGGCGAGTGGGCAAATGCATGGCAGATGCAATATAATGTGGATAAATGTGAGGTTATCCACTTTGGCGGCAAGAACAGGAAAGCAGAATATTACCTGAATGGTGACCGATTGGGAGAAGGGGAGATGCAACGTGACCTGGGTGTCATGGTGCACCAGTCATTGAAAGCAAGCATGCAGGTGCAACAGGCAGTGAAGAAAGCGAATGGTCAGTTGGCATTCATAGCAAGAGGATTTGAGTTTAGGAGCAGGGAGGTTCTGCTGCAGTTGTATAGGGCCTTGGTGAGACCGCACCTGGAGTATTGTGTACAGTTTTGGTCTCCTAACCTGAGGAAAGACGTTCTTGCCTTAGAGGGAGTACAGAGAAGGTTCACCAGATTGATCCCTGGGATGGCGGGACTTGCATATGAGGAAAGACTGAATAGACTGGGCTTGTACTCGCTGGAATTTAGAAGACTGAGGGGGGATCTTATAGAAACATATAAAATTCTTAAGGGGTTGGAGAGGCTAGATGCGGGAAGATTGTTCCCGATGTTGGGGGAGTCCAGAACAAGGGGTCACAGCTTAAGGATAAGGGGGACGTCTTTTAGGACCGAGATGAGAAAAATTTCTTCACACAGAGAGTGGTGAGTCTGTGGAATTCTCTGCCACAGAAGGTAGTTGAGGCCAGTTCATTGGCTATATTTAAGAGGGAGTTAGATGTGGCCCTTTTTGCTAAAGGGATCAGGGGGTATGGAGAGAAGGCAGGTACAGGCTACTGAGCTGGATGATCAGCCATGATCATATTGAATGGCGGTGCAGGCTCGAAGGGCCGAATGGCCTACTCCTGCACCTATTTTCTATGTTTCTATGTTTCTACGTTTCTAGTCGGGATCGAACCTGGGTCTCTGGAGCTGTAAGGCAGTAGCTCTACCGCTGCACCACTGTGCTGCCCCAGATGTCAGCAGTAGGACCCTCGGAAATGGTGACTCCAACATGCCTCAAGTCTTTAACCCATCCTATCTCCACTTCGAAGAGATAGAGTCAAAGAGTGATACAGTGTGGAAACAAGCCCTTTGGCCCAACTTGCCCACACTGGCCAACATGTCCCAGCTACACTGTTCCCACCTACCAGCATTTGGTCCATACCCCCCCCAAACCTGTCCTATTATTTCTTTCTAACTGCTTCATAAATTTTGGTCAATAATATACAAGGGGACGGTGAATTATGACAAAGAGTGTTTTATTGTCAAATGTCCCAGACAGGACAAAGACATTCTTACTTGCAGCAACACAACATAGCAACATAGAAACATAGAAAATAGGTGCAGGAGTAGGCCAATCGGCCCCTCGAGCCATTCCAATATGATCATGCCTGATCATCCAAAATCAGTAAGCCGTTCCTGCTTTCTCCCCATATCACTTGATTTTGTTAGTCCTAAGAGCTGTACCTAACCCTTCTCTTATGCACAGAATATGTAGACATAGTACTCTGTAAACAATATAATAAATGAGAAAAAAATTATATATATATATATTTGTACACACACACACACATACAGACATACAGACACATAAACAAACAGTAATAGTGCAAAGAGACAAAACCATCCCCCCAAGCCTAGGTAGCTTATTTGGCGGTTGTAGTGTGTGTTTAATAGCCTGTTGGCTGTGGGGAAGAAGCTGTTCCTGAACCTGGACGTTACAGTTTTCAAGCTCCTGTACCTTCTTCCCGACGGCAGGAGTGAAATTAGGCCAGGGTGGTGTGGGTCTCTGATGATGCCTTTTTGAGGCAGCCACTCTGGCAAATCCCTTCGATGGTGGGGAGGTCAGAACCCATGAAATTATGTATAAAGGAAAGACGCCCAGCTGCTTTGAAACATGCAGTTGGTCGACCAATGTGGTGTTCAGCAATAAAATGTGTCGCTTACCTCAGCAACAGTAATTATCTTGCTGGCTTAATATAAATTTTATCCTTCAGACCCATCTGACACATGGTGCTTCTAGTAACGGTTAAGTGGAATGACTTTCGAACTGATAACAAGTTGTGGCATCTATCAATTGTAATTTTTATTGGTGCCCAGAGGAAATTTGATCAATTTACTATTTTGTAGCCTGTACAGTAAACATAAATCCCACCGGGCACAAAACAAGAGTGATCATCAATGTTCTAGACAATAGACAATAGACAATAGGTGCAGGAGGAGGCCATTCGGCCCTTCGAGCCAGCTCCGCCATTCAATGTGATCATGGCTGATCATTCTCAATCAGTACCCCGTTCCTGTCTTCTCCCCATACCCCCTGTAAGAAAATAACTGCAGATACTGGTACAAATCGAAGGTATTTATTCACAAAATGCAGGAGTAACTCAGCAGGTCAGACAGCATCTCAGGAGAGAAGGAATGGGTGACGTTTCGGGTCGAGACCCTTCTTCAGACTGATGTCAGGGGGCCGGGACAAAGGAAGGATATAGGTGGAGACAGGAAGACAGTGGGAGATCTGGGAAGGGGGAGGGGAAGAGAGGGACAGAGGAACTATCTAAAGTTGGAGAAGTCAATGTTCATACCACTGGGCTGCAAGCTGCCCAGGTGAAATATGAGGTGCTGTTCCACCAATTTCCGGAGGGACTCACTATGGCACTGGAGGAGGCCCATGACAGAAAGGTCAGACTGGGAATGGGAGGGGGAGTTGAAGTGCTGAGCCACCGGGAGATCAGATTGGTTAAGGCGGACCACGTGCAGGTGTTGAGCGAAGCGATCGCCGAGCCTGCGCTTGGTTTCGCCGATGTAAATAAGTTGACATCTGGAGTAGCAGATGCAATAGATGAGGTTGGAGGATGTGCAGGTGAACCTCTGTCTTACCTGGAAAGACTGTTTGGGTCCTTGGATGGAGTTGAGGGGGGAGGTAAAGGGACAGGTGTTGCATCTCGTGCGGTTGCAAGGGGAAAGTGCCCGGGGTTAGGGTGGTTTGGGTGGGAAGGGACGAGTGGACCAGGGAGTTACGGAGGGAACGGTCTCTGCGGAACGCAGAAAGGGGAGGGGATGGGAAGATATGGCCGGTGGTGGGGTCCCGTTGTAGGTGACGGAAATGTTGACGGATGATTTGTTGGATACGCTGGCTGGTGGGGTGGAAGGTGAGAACGAGGGGGATTCTGTCCTTGTTACGAGTGGGGGGAGGGGGAGCAAGAGTGGAGCTGTGGGATTGTTCTGATCAATGTTCTGATCAGCTCTACCTGTGTTGTGAGAGGCAGTTTTAACAAGGGCTTAACAAGTTAACTCAAGAAGCCTGTTAGACGTATTTTCTTGGTTTGATAAGCGTTATTTGGATCTATTAAATTTGAACAGGTTGCTTTAGCCTAGTGGGCGTCTAATTTACTCTCAGTATGCCAGGTACGTATTTCTGCAGATCCATTGCAGTGCATTAAATATTCTGGCCTTAGCTAAACCTAAAGCCACATGTTTTTTTGTGCTGTCTCGCGAGATACAGCACACATTACTGGATGAAATAGCACTGATTAACCCTTGTGAGCACTGAAGGTTTTGGGGGATTAATCCAGCAAAATGAGTTGCTTTCTCGTTTGCAGGGTCAATATTTTCGAGGATGTTGTCGGAAGGAACTGCAGATGCTGGTTTATGCCGAAGATAGACACAAAGTGCTGGAGCAACTCAGCGGGTCGGGCAGCATCTCTGGAGAAAAAGGATGGGTGACGTTTTGGGTGGGAACCCTTCCAGTGTGAAGAAGGGTTCTGACCCGAAGCATCACGCATCCTTTTTTTCCAGAGATGCTGCCGGACCCATTGAGTTACTTCAGCGCTTTGTGTTTATTTGCGAGGATGTTGCCAGGAGTTGAGGGCCTGAGCTAGAGAGTGATATTGGGCAGGTTAGGACTTTATTCCTAGGGGCACAGGTGGTGAGGGGTGATCTTATAGAGGTGTATAAGATCATGAAGGGAATAGGTAGGGTAAATGCACAGAGTATTTTACCCAGAGTAGGGGAATCAAGGTGAGTAGGAAAATAACTGCAGATGCTGGTACAAATCGTGGGATAAAGAAAGGATGTAGTTGGAGACAGGAAGACAGTGGGAGAACTGGGAAGGAAGGGGGAGGGGAAGAGAGGGACAGAGGAGCTATTTAAAGTTAGAGAAGTCAATGTTCATACCGCTGGGGTGTAAGCTGCCCAAGCGAAATATGAGGTGCTGTTCCTCCAATTTGCGGTGGGCCTCACTATGACAATGGAAGAGGTCCATGTCAGAAAGGTCAGACTGGGAGTGGGAGGGGGAGTTGAAGTGCTGAGCCACCGGGAGATCAGGTTGGTTAAGGCGGACTGAGCGAAGGTGTTAAGCGAAACGATCGCCGAGCCTGCGTTTGGTTAGGTTTAAGGTGAAAGATTTAATAGGAACCTGAAGGGCAACCTGTTCACATAGAGGGTGGTGGGTGTATGAAACGAGCTGCCAGTTGAAGCAGGTGCTATAACAATACTTAAAATATATTTGGACAGGTTCATGGATAGAAACATAGAAACATAGGTGCAGGAGTAGGCCATTTGGCCCTTCGGGCCAGCACCGCCATTCCATATGATCATCCTAAATCAGTACCCCGTTCCTGCTTTCTCCCCATATCCCTTGATTCCGTTAGCCCTAAGAGCTATATCTAACTCTCTCTTGAAACCATCCATTGAATTGGCCTCCACTGCCTTCTGTGTCGGAGAATTCCATAGTTTCACAACTCTCTGGGTGGAAATTCCACAGATTGACAACTCTCAACATAGGATAGGTTTAGAGGGATCTGAGACAACCATGGGCAGGTTGGACTAGTGTAGATGGGACATCTTGGCCGGCATGGGCATGTCGGGCCAAATGGCCTGTTTCCGTGCCGTATGACTCTCTGACACTGTGGTTGAAGCAAGATAATTCCTGGCCTGCGACTGTCAGCTGGGATCTTCCTTGCTTTTGTTGTGAGTATAAGACCTCCTCCAGGATGTAATCCTGATTAATAGCCAAGTTGTTGACAGACAAAAATATCTTTCTCATCACAAAGAAAATGCTGGGCTGAATCAAACAAGAATATGGTAGTTCACAAGTTCATAAGTCATAGGAGCAGAATTAGGCCATTTGGCCCATCGAGTCTCTGCTGCCATTCAATCATGGTTGATCTATCTTTCCCTCTCAACCCCATTCTCCTGCCTTCTCCCCACAACCTCTGATACCCTTATGAAGCAAGAATCTGCCAATCTCAGCTTTATAAATACTCAATGACTTGGCCCCCACTGTCTTCTGTGGCAATGAATTCCACAGATTCACCACCCTCCGGTCAAAGAAATTTCTCCCCACCTCCATTTTGAAGGTACATCAAACACATCAAACACATCACAAAGACAGCCTTCTTCCACCTCAAAAACATTGCCCGTCTCCGTCCATCCCTCTCCTCCACAGCTGCAGAAACCCTCATCCACGCCTTCATCACCTCCCGTCTGGACTACTGCAACAGCCTCCTCTATGGCGCACCCTCAAAAATCATCAGTAAACTTCAATACATTCAAAACTCCGCTGCCCGTCTACTCACCCACACCCCGATCCGTGACCATATCACCCCCGTCCTTTATAAACTCCACTGGCTCCCCATCCCCCAGAGAATCCAGTACAAAATCCTTCTCATAACCTACAAAGCCCTCCATAACCTGGCCCCATCCTACCTGACCGACCTCCTCCACAGGCACACTCCCACCTGCACCCTCCGCTCTGCTGCTGCCAATCTCCTATCCTCCCACATCCGGACCAAACTCAGATCCTGGGGGGACAGGGCTTTCTCCATCGCTGCTCCCACCCTATGGAACTCACTACCCCAAAACGTTAGAGACTCCTCCACACTCACCACATTCAAAACATCGCTGAAGTCTCACCTGTTCAGTACTGCCTTCAACCACTGAAGGTCACCTCACCTTCTGTCTCCTTTCTCTGTTCGTTTATTTATTTACTTATTTATCTATTTATTAATTTCCCTATGTTCTCTAAATCTCTGTAAAGCGTCTTTGAGTATATGAAAAGCGCTATATAAATAAAATACATTATTATTATTATTATTACATCCTTTTATTCTGAGAATTTGCCCTCTGATCCTAGACTCTCCCACTAGTGGAAACATCCTCTCCACATCCACTCTATCCAAGCCTTTCATTATTCAGTAAGTTTCAATGAGGTTCCCTCTCATCCTTCTAAACTCCAGCGAGTACAGGCCCAGTGCCGTCAAACACTGTTGTGTAGTTTCGCTTGGAATTACAGCTTGAAAAGAGGCCCTTCAGCCCACCATGTCCACGCCGACCATCGAGCACCCATTCAGACCAGTTCCATGTTATCCCAATTTCTCATCCACCCCCTATACATTAGGAGAGGTTTTATGAAGGCCAATTAACCCACAAACCCGCACATGTAGGAGGAAATCGGAGCACCCTGAGGAAATCCATGTGGTCACAGGGAGAACATGCAAACTCCACACAGACAGCACCTGAGGTTTTTGAACGAACCCAGGTCTATACAAACGAGAGCTGGCTGCTCTACCAGCTGTGCCGTTGTGTAGAAGACAATGTTGGTGGATGGAGATATAACTATGCAGGGGTTATTCAGTGTCAGGGGTGTTCATTTTACTGGATCTAGAAGGTCCCTTGTTACTGCTTTTAGACGAGCTGAGTAGCTTTCCCCTTGTGTCCCAGCCAATATTCATCCTTCCACCAACAGGATAAGGTGCGGCACAGTGGCACAACAGTAGAGCACTGCCTCACGGCGCCAGAGACCCGGGTTCAATCCTCACTTTGGGTGCTGTCTATACGGTGTTTGTACGTTCTCCCTGTGACCACGTGGGTTTTCTCCGGGTGCTCCGGTTTCCTCCCACACTCCAAAGACATACAGGTTTGTCGGTTAATTGGCTTGGGTAAAAGTGATAATTGTCCCAAGTGCGGGATAACGCTGGTGTACGGGGCAATCGCTGGTCAGCACGGAATGTGTGGGCCAAAGGGCCTGTTTCCTTACTGTATCTCTAAAGTAAAGTCTCAACATTCCCAAAAACAGAATATCTCTTCTCTAACAAATTGGTGTTTTGGTCAGCCTGCTGTACACAAATTGGTTGCTGTGTTTTGTGGATCACAACAAAATATACTCTTGAAAATAGAGGCTAAGGATAAGGGCCAAACTTAGACTAGGTGGGGCTAGTGTAGATGGGGCTTCTTGGTCAGCATGGGCAAGTTGGGCCGAAGGGCCTGTTTCCATGCTCTAAGACTCTCTGACTAAATATGGTTTTGGTGTTAGAGCATCTTTGACATCCTGGATGGAGCTTGAAAGGCAATGTATAAATAGAATTCGTTCTTTTGAACATATTAGCTATTTTACATACGATAGATGGAACAAAATTCAAAGAGATGAATAAGCGTTTGTGGCGATAACGTCTGTTTATAGTGAACCAATTGAACGCTGGGAGCCCTGCTCTTTGGATGATATCGGTGGATCTCTAATATGATAAAAGACTACAATTCCATTAGCGTTTTACTCAAGCTCACAATGTCCCAAAGTGTTTTTAGAGTCTGTGAAGTGTGTTTCAAGTGTGGCTGTTGCGGAACCAGTAAATCCTGTGTAGACAGGGCATTGATTATAATATTAACGCAGCAGATGCTGGAAACACTCAGCAGGGCAAACAGCCACCATCAGAGAGAATTAAAGCCAACACTTCAGACTTCAAATCACCGCGGCGCTCTCTCACAGCATGGCTTGTTGAGTGTGTCCGAACATACCTATTCTTGTCAGATTTCAGCTCTTCAAACATTTTAGTTTCAAGGGTTTTCATGTTTGGTTTAGTGCAGAGTTACAGCGCGGAAACAGGCCCTTCGGCCCACCGTGTCTGCGCCGACCAGCGATCCCCGCACACTAAACACTATCCTACACACACTGGGGACTATTTACATTTAACGTGCAAACCTGTACGTCTTTGGAGTGTGGGAGGAAACCGAAGTTCTCGGAGAAAACCCACGCAGGTCACGGGGAGAACGTATCAACTCCGCACAGACGGCGCCCGTAGTCAAGATTAAAACCGCGTCTCTGGCGCTAAGGCAGCAACACTACTGCTGTTCAAGTGTTGCATCCAAAGCCTTTAGATTTGTTTTTCTGCATATCATCTGACCTCTAACAATGCAGATTTGCAACATACAGTAGGACATAGAATGGTACAGAACAAGAGCAGGCCCATCAGCCCACAATGATGCCAAGACCACTTATAACCCTTCCCCTTCCCCTTCCATTCCCTGCATATCCATATGCCTCCATCCAAAAGTCGTTTAAATGTCACTGTCGTATCTGCTTCAACCACCACCCCAGCAGCATGTTCCAGGCACGCACCGCCCATGATCACCATAAATAACCAAGATGAGAGTCTAGGACCAGAGGGCCCAGCCTCAGAATAAAAGGACGAACCTTTAAAAGCAGATGAGGAGGATTTGTTTCGTCAGAGGGTGGTGAATCTGTGGAATTCATTGCCACTAAAGGCGGTGGAGGCCAAGCCAATGGATATTTGTAAGGTGGAGATTGATAGATTCTTGATTAGTATGGGTGTCCGGGGTTATGGGGAGAAGGCGGCACGGTGGCGCAGCGGTAGAGTTGCTGCCTTACAGCGAATGCAGCGCCGGAGACTCAGGTTCGACCCTGACTACGGGCGCCGTCTGTACGGAGTTTGTACGTTCTCCCCGTGACCTGCGTGGGTTTTCTCCGAGATCTTCGGTTTTCTCCCACACTCCAAAGACGTACAGGTATGTATGTTAATTGGCTGGGCAAATGTAAAAATTGTCCCTAGTGTGTGTAGGATAGTGTTAGTGTGCGGGGATCGCTGGGCGGCACGGACCCGGTGGGCCGAAGGGCCTGTTTCCGCGCTGTATCTCTGTATCTCTAAAAATCTAAGGCAGGAAAATGGGGTTGAGAGGGAAAGGCAGATCAGCCATGATTGAATGGTGGAGTAGACTCGATGGGCCGGATGACCTAATTCTGCTCCTATAACGTATGACCACGACCACAGGTAGTTCATCTGGTTCACTAATGGTCTTGAGAGAAGAAAACCTGTTTTCCTTACCTGGTTTGGCCTCTGCGTGACTCCACACTAAAAACAATGTCACGACCATTTAACATCCCTCTGACAAAGCCCAGTCTGAAGAAGGGTCTTGACCTGAAACGTCACCCTTTCCTTCTCTCCTGTCCCATTGAGTTACTCCAGCTTTTTGTGTCTATCTTCGGTTTAAACCAGCATCTGCAGTTCCTTCCTACACACGGATACCGACTGTTGGCCTTTGCTGCCCATGATTGAATTAAAAGGAAACGACATTTAGGAACTTTGACAGGTACTCTGTTGGTATCTCCTGAAAACAGGTAACATCAATGCCTCAAAAAGCATTCCTCTCCAATGTTTCGTTTTAGTTTAGAGATACAGCGTGGAAATAGGCCCTTTGGCCCACCGAATCCGCACTGACCAGCGATCCCCACACATTAACACTCACCTACACACACTGGGGACAACTTCACATTTACACCTAGCCAATTAACCTACAAACCTGTACGTCTTTTGAGCGTGGGAGGAAACGGAAGATCGCGGAGAAAACCCACGCAAGTCACGGGGAGAACGTACAAACTCGGTACAGACAAGCACCCATAGTCAGAATCGAACCTGGGTCTCTGGCACTGCTACGCCACCATGCCACAAGGAATGGATGGATATGGACACATGCAGACAGAGGAGATTAGTTTAACATGTTCAGCAAGGGCATTGCGGGCTGAAGGGCCTATTCCTGTGCTGTCCCGTTCTATGAAAAAGGACACAGAGTGCTGGAGTAACTCAGAGGGTCAAGCAGTATCTCTGAAGAACATGGATAGGTAGCGTTTTGGGGTTGGGACCCTTCTTCAGACCTGAGTGCACACTGAACAAGCTGATCGGAACCAGAAGACAAAGTGGTGAAGGAACTCCACGGGTCAAGCCACATCTCTGGAGGGAGGGGACAGGTGAAGTTCTAGGTTGGGACCCTCAATCAGACTCCACAGCTGCTGCCTGACCTGCTGAGTTCCTCCAGCACTTTGTATTCTGCTCAAGGAGTCCGAAGAAGGGTCCCAACCCTAAACATCACCAGTCCATTCCCACCACAGATGCTGCCTGACCCACAGAGTTCCTCCAGCACTTTGCATTATATTCAGGGAGTCTGAAGAAGGGTCCCAACCCTAAACGTCACCAGTCCATTCCCGCCACAGATGCTGTCCGACCCACTGAGTTCCTCCAGCACGTTGTGCTCTGCTCAAAATTCCAGCATCTGCAGTTCCTTTGTGTTTCTATGTTAATTTGGATCATCACTGTAAATCCTGGAGGGGGTCTTGCACTCATAACAGAAGCAAGGATGGTCCCAGCTGATGCTTACAGGATTTATTCTACTTCAATTAACACTATGGCCCACCAATGTCTCCACCTCTTCAGAAAGCTAAGGAAATTCAAACCAAACGCAGGCTCGGCGATCGTTTCGCTCAACACCTGCGCTCAGTCCGCCTTAACTAACCTGATATCCCGGTGGCTGAGCACTTCAACTCCCCCTCCCACTCCCAGTCTGACCTTTCTGTCATGGGTCTCCTCCAGTGCCATAGTGAGGCCTACCGCAAATTGGAGGAACAGCACCTCATATTTCGCTTGGGCAGCTTGCAGCCCAGTGGTATGAACATTGACTTCTCCAACTTTAGATAGTTCCTCTGTCCCTCTCTTCCCCTCCCCCTTCCCAGATCTCCCACTGTCTTTCTGTCTCCACCTATATCCTTCCTTTGTCCCGCCCCTCTGACATCAGTCTGAAGAAGGGTCTCGACCCGAAACGTCACCCATTCTTTCTCTCCTGAGATGCTGCCTGACCTGCTGAGTTACTCCAGCATTTAGTGAAGGAAATTCAACATGTCAGTCGTCACACAGACAAGGGCGGTAGAGTTGCTGCCTTAGCACTAGAGACCTGGGTTCGATCCTGACCACGGGTGCCGTCTGCACCCAGTTTGTACGTTCTCCCCGTGACCTGCATGGGTTTTCCCCGGCTGCTCTGGCTTCCTCCCACGTTCCCAAGGCGTATGGGCTTGTAGGTTAATTGGCTTCGGTAAAATTATAAATTGTCCCAAGTGTGTGCAGGATAGTGTTAGTGTGCGGGTGATCGCTGGTTGGCGTGGACTCGGTGGGCCAACAAGTGCCTGTATCTTTAAACTAAACTAAACTAGACTCCAACTACCATCTACATTTCACACTGCCTTGAAAAGGCAGCCAACACAGTCAAAGACATAATGAAAGATTTAAAATCATGAGAGGAATAGAAAATCATGAGAGGAATAGATCGGGTAAACACATAGAGCTTTGTACAGCTTTGTAGCCAGTTCCACCGCAAGGCTCCCAAGGGAAGTTGGAGTCGGAGGGCAGGCCCAAAGGAAAGCAACCAAAGAACTTGCCAATGCCGCCGAACAGAGCAGTCACTGGCTGTGGCTGAAAAGAAGAGATGCTGTCTGGGCTGCCACGTGACCTTCTAGAGGCTAACCATAAGACACACACCCAGGTCTGATCACCCTGCGGTGGGCCTGCCTCGACTGAGGGGGTCTTGTGATAAAAGGCCGAAACACCCAGTGACGTTGAGGTACACAACTGAAGATGTGTCTGAATGGTAGCAACATCACCTAGTGGTCACCCCCAAGAACAACACCAGTTGTTTAGGGATTTAGGGATTGTAACAGCCAGTGCTACTAATCAATTTGCCCAGAGTAGGGGAATTGAGAACCAGAGGACATAGGTTTAAAGTGAGGGGCCTGTTTCCATGCTGTATGACTCTATGACCATTCCCTCTTCTCCCCTCTCCCAACAGACAGTTATAAAACACGTTGAATTCCCGACCCCTCAATCTACCTCATTGTGGCTCTTGCACTTTTTTTAATCTGCACTTTCCTTGCGGCAATAACACTATATTATGAGCTCTATTCATTTTATCTTCTGCACGACCTATTGTACCTGTGTATGCTGTGACTCTCCTGGACAGCACCCAATCAAAGTCTTGGTATACATGACAACAATAAACCAACACCAACCATTATAACCAGAGTCTGAATTGAGATAGTTTATTAACGAATGGCAAATAGATTCCAATGATAGAATTCCTTTCCATTGGAATCACAGTTCATTACATGTAATGTAAGAAAATAACTGCAGATGCTGGTACAAATCGAAGGTATTTATTCACAAAATGCTGGAGTAACTCAGCAGGTCAGGCAGCATCTCAGGAGAGAAGGAATGGGTGACATTTCGGGTCGGGTCTGAAGAAGGGTCTCGACCCGAAACGTCACCCATTCCTTCTCTCCTGAGATGCTGCCTGACCTGCTGAGTTACTCCAGCATTTTGTGAATAAATACAGTTCATTACATCATAAGTGATAAGAGCAGAATTAGACCATTCGGCCCATCAAGTCTACTCCGCCATTCAATCATGGCTGATCTATCTCTCCCTCCTAACCCCATTCTCCTGCCTGCTCCCCATAACCCCTGACACCCGTACTAATCAAGATTCTATCGAAGGTATTTATTCACAAAATGCTGGAGTAACTCAGCAGGTCAGGCAGCATCTCAGGAGAGAAGGAATGGGTGACGTTTTGGGTCGAGACCCTTCTTCAGACCCGACCCGAAACGTCACCCATTCCTTCTCTGGGATGAACTCATTTCTGGAGAACGGACACAGGCGACGTTCCGGGTCGAGATCCTTCTTCAGACTGATTGTAGTGAGGGGGCGGGAGTGATGAGGAGGAGGGGAGTGCTGGAAGAGAGATGGAGGGGGCAGGAAAAAGTCTGGCAAGTGATAGGTGGATACAGCTGAGGGGGCATTTGTTATCGGCAGATGGTTGGACAAAGGCCAGAGATGAAAAGATAAAAAGTCTGAGATAAGGAGATAAGGATAGAAGAGGCACGAATTTGTGAAGCCGGAGGAAGGAATCTGGGTGGGAGGGAGGATTGGAGAAATGGGTGTGTCTCCAGCACACAGGGAAGAGAGGGGGGGGAAATAGACGGGGGTGGGGGGGGGATGTGAGTTACCTGAAATTGGAGAATTCAATGCCTCCACCGATGCTGCCTGACCTGCTGAGTTCTTCCTGCAGTTTGTTTATATGATCAAGATTCCAGCATTTGCATAACTTGTGCTTCCATAGATGTTTTGTTACTTTTTATATACGGTGCTACACATTGCATGTGAAAGTAAATCATGTCCCAGGACATTGTAACCTGAAAAATTAGGTCAAAGATATTCTTGAAGTATTCCACTGATGATACCCATGTCCTATTTATCGGTGATTGTTCAAACAACTTATGTAGGTGACAATTAACACAGGCAGATGTAATTTGAAATGGAGCCCATTCCAAAATTAGATGTACTTAGAAGACAAAATAGGTCATTCACAAATAAAATCCATTTCTTCTACTGCTTTGCAATTCCACCTCTATCCACACAGGAGTACCTTTTGTGCATTATTTTATTTATAAACTATTACCAGACCCATCAGCCTTGGTATAATTGCAATTTATACAGTGCAAAGTCGATTGAATGGAGGTAAACGGAGGTGCTGGTTTACAAACGAAGAATGGTCCCAACCCGAGATGCCACCTATCCATGTTCTCCAGAGATGCAGTCTGACCCGCTGAGTTACTCCAGCACTTTGTGTCTTTTTGTTTTGTAAACCAGCATCTGCAGTTCCTTGTATCAGCATCTCTGAAGGACATGGAGAGGTCATGCTCAGGGTCGGGACTCTTCAGACTGGTGTAGTAGTAGGGAGAAGGCAATGGGTGGGAACAAGTGACAGGTGGATACAGGGCGAGGGAGTTTAGATTGAACGAAGGCCAGAGATGGAAAGGGTGTTAGACAAGGAGAGGAGTGAAATGTGAAGTATTTCAGGGGAAGGGATATAGGTGGAAGGGGAAAGGGGCCGGGATAGCAGGAGAAATGGGGGCAAACCCGTCGCACAAGGCAGAGGGCGACACGATGGCGTGGCGGTAGAGTTGCTGCCTAACAGCGCCAGAGACCCGGGTTTGATCCTGACTACAGGTGCTGTCTGCACGGAGTTTGTACGTTCTCCCCATGACTTGCGTGGGTTTTCCCCGGGTGCTCCAGTTTCCTCCCACACTCTAAAGTCGTGCAGGTTTGTAGGTTAATTGGCTCGGTATAGTTGTAAATTGTCCCTTGTGTGCGTAGGATAGTGTTAGTGTGCGGGGATCGCTGGTCGGCGCGGACTCGGTGGACCGTGCTGCATCTCTAAACTAAACTAAACTAAACCAAAGAAAGAGGAAAAAGCTGGAGGTGGTACCTAAAATTGGAGAATTCAATATTCATTGGGTTGTAAACAACACCAACAGAATATGAGCTGCACTCCTCCAGTTTGTGTGGGATCACTCTGGCAATGGGAACGTCTATTAAAATTGATTTGCGTGGATAGTGTTTGTTTCTACTGTTGATGGAGTGCAAGAGGCTGAGGGGTGGCCTTATTGGACAAGATCACGAGGGGTATGGATTAAGTGAACAGTCACAGTCAGTTTCTCAGGGTAGAGGATTATCCATTCTTGTCTTTAAAATCAATAGAAATTCAATATTGTGCAGGAATTGAACCATACTCCCACATCCCTTAATTTTGCCTCATCTAAACAGATCAACTCATTGCGTTGGAAGGAACTGGCAGATGCTGGTTTACACTCCCACTTATCAATTCATAAACTAAATCACAAAAGTCATGACTTGGAGTCAGATATTACCCGTGTGAGTGAGTTGGCCAGATTCACTCTGTCAGTAGGGAGTAGTATTCTCTGAGCTTCAAACTCAAGTCCCTCCTTCTGAGATGGGCACAAAATCCTGGAGTAACTCAGCGGGACAGGCAGCATCTCTGGATAGAAGGAATGGGTGACGTTTCGGGTCGAGACCCTTCTTCAGACTGAGAGTCAGGGGAGAGGGAGACACAGGGATATGGAAGGGTAAGGCGTGTAAACGAGACATCAAAGGGGACGAGGTTCAAGGAAAATGTAGAACTCATTGATCCAACATGGCAGCTCTGATGAAGGGTCTCGACCCAAATCGTTACCTATTCCTTATCTCCAGGAATGCTGCCTGACCCGCTGAGTTGTGTCTATGGCAGGTTTCAATGAGGTTTTTGTTATCTAATCAGTATCTTTAATTAATATTTCCACGATGATTCTGAATCCTTTTGATTTTTTTTTCAGATCGATAAGAAGATTGCACGAACTGAAATTGGTGTTTTGCTACGACTTTCCCATCCAAATATTGTAAGTGAACCCTGCATTTAATGAATAATATAAGAAAATAACTGCAGATGCTGGTACAAATCGAAGGTATTTATTCACAAAATGCTGGAGTAACTCAGCAGGTCAGGCAGCATCTCAGGAGAGAAGGAATGGGTGACGTTTCGGGTCGAGACCCTTCTTCAGACTGAACTCTTAATTCATTAATTAATTCAATGAAGCTCGGCTTCTGCATTCCTTGTGGCTTCGCTCCTACCATTCTTGCTTCTGAATTAGAAAGTTGTGAAGTCAAATTCTGTGTGGAGTACAAAATCTAGGCCGGCTCTTTGGCGGAGTAGTCTAGTTTAGTTTAGTTTAGTTTAGAGATACAGCGCGGAAACAGGCCCTTCGGCCCACCGGGTCCGCGCCGACCAGCGATCACCCCGGACAGTAACATTATCCTAACACTAGGAACAATTTACAATTCTACCAAAGTCAATTAACCGACAAACTTGCACGCTTTTGGGATGTGGGAGGAAACTGGAGCACCCGGAGAAAACCCACACGGGCACAGGGAGGACGTACAAACTCCGTACAGAAACAACACCCAGAGTCAGGATCGAACCCGGGTCTCTGGCGCTGTAAGGCAGCAACTCTACCGCTGCGCCACCGTGCAGCCTCTTGTTGTGCCATTACTTCAGAGAGATGTGCAGGAAGAAACTGCAGATGTTGGTTTATACCGAAGATAGACAAAAGTGCTGGAGTAACTCAGTGGGTCAAGCAGCATCTCTAGAGAAGAAGGATGGGTGGCGTTTACGGGTCTGAACCCTTCCTTGAACATCCATAGTAAAGATAAGGATCGGGAGCCGGGAAACCGAAAGTCATAGAAAGGTCGAGGGGCATGTGAGGTGCCTTGGACATAGGTGGGAAGGGATTGGACCAGGGGGGGATGGGATGGAATCGAGGTATGTGAAAATTATTTCAGTGGCGGCATTAGCAGGCAGAAACAATGGTTCTGCCAGGGCAGTTGTGTTTATGGATTTTGAGGAGAAGGTAAAACTGGGCCATGCGGGGCTGGGAATCGATAAGGTGAAGGGCAGACAGCCAGAAGTGATCAAATCAGAGATGGTCAAAGATAACGGTCTGGTGCTCATCTGTGGGGTCATGGTCCAGGGGTAAGTAGGTGGAGGTGTCTGAGAACTGGCGTCTGGCCTCAGAGTAGTAGAGGTCAGCCCGCCAGACCACCACGGCATCGCCCTTGTCGGCGGGTTTGATGATAATCTCGGCTCAGAGACGTTGAGGTAGTGTATGTCTTCCCCGGTAAAGTCACTGGGGGAGTCCAGAACAAGGCGCCACAGTTTACGAATAAGGGGTAGGCCATTTAGAACTGTGATGAGGAAAAACTTTTTCAGTCAGAGAGTTGTGAATCTGTGGAATTCTCTGCCTCAGAAGGCAGTGGAGGCCAATTCTCTGAATGCATTCAAGAGAGAGCTAGATAGAGCTCTTAAGGATAGCGGAGTCAGGGGGTATGGGGAGAAGGCAGGAACGGGGTACTGATTGAGAATGGTCAGCCATGATCACATTGAATGGCGGTGCTGGCTCGAAGGGCCGAATGGCCTATTGTCTATTGTCTATTGAATCTAAGAGTGTTGGTGCTAAAGAGCAGGAAAATTACCGATGCGCAGACCAGTGTTTACTTTGCAATTAACAACACTAAAGCAGATTACAGATAATGGGAACTCCAGCAATGCGAGATCCCAATGCTTCACTCCTCGTTTGCTATTGATGTTCCCCATGCTTCCCTAAAACTCATCAGGGTGGGGGCCCATTTCTCACAACCTCCTAAAAGCTCATCAGAGCGGCACGGTGGCGCAGCAGTAGAGTTGCTGCCTTACAGCTCCAGGGACTCGGGTTCGATCCTAACTACGGGTGCTGTCTGTACGGAGTTATCACAAAATGCTGGAGTAATTCAGCAGGTCGGGCAGCATCTCTGGAGAGAAGGAATGGGTGATATTTTGGGTCGAGACCCTTCTTCAGACTGATGTCGGGGGGGCGGGACAAAGAAAGGATATAGGTGGAGACAGGAAGAGAGTGGGAGAACTGGGAAGGGGGAGGGGAAGAGAGGGACAGAGGAACTATCTAAAGTTGAAGAAGTCAATGTTCAAACCGCTGGGCTGCAAGCTGCCCAAGCAAAATATGAGGTGCTGTTCCTCCAATTTCCGGTGGGCCTCACTATGACATTGGAGGAGGCCCATGACAGAAAGGTCAGACTGGAAGTGGGAGGGAGAGTTGAAGTGCTCAGCCACCGGGAGATCAGGTTGGTTAAGGCGCACTGAGCGAAGGTGTTGAGCGAAACGATCGCCGAGCCTACATCGCCGATGTAGAGAAGTTGACATCTAGAACAGCGGATACAATAGATGAGGTTGGAGGAGGTGCAGGTGAATCTCTGTCTCATCTGGAAAGACTGTTTGGGTTCTTGGATGGAGTCGAGGAGGGAGGTAAAGGGACATGTGTTGCATCTCGTGCGGTTGCTGGGGAAAGTACCTGGGGAGGGCGTGGTTTGGGTAGGAAGGGACGAGTGGACCAGGGAGTTACAGAGGGAACGGTCTCTGCGGAAAGGGGAGGAGAAGGGAAGATGTGGCCAGTGGTGGGGTCCCGTTGGAGGTGATGGAAATGTTGGCAAATGATTTGTTGGATCCGCTGGCTGATGGGGTGGAAGGTGAGGACGAGGAGGATTCTGTCCTTGTTACGAATGGGGGGAGGAGGAGCAAGAGCGGAGCTGCGGGATATAGAAGAGGCCCTAGTGAGACCCTCATCTATAATGGAAGAGGGGAAGCCCCGTTTACTGAAGAACGAGGACATCTCTGACGCCCTAGTGTGAAACACCTCATCCCGGGCGCAGATGCGACGTAGACGGAGGAATTAGGAGTAGGGGATAGTCTTTTTGCAGGAGTCAGGGTGGGAAGAAGTGTAGTCCAGATAGCTGTGCGAGTCAGTGGGTTTGTAGTAGATGTCAGTCATTAGTCTGTCTCCTGTGATGGAGATGGTGAGGTCCAGAAATGGTAGGGAGATGTCGGAGATAGTCCAAGTATTTTTAAGAGCAGGATGGAAATTAGTGGTGAAATGTATGAAGTCAGTGAGTTCTGCATGGTTACAAGAGGTAGCACCAATGCAGTCGTCGATGTAGCGGAGGTACAGTTCGGGGATGGGGCCAGTGTACGTCCGGAACAGGGATTGTTCGAAGTACCTGACAAAGAGGCAGGCATAGCTAGGGCCCATGCGAGTGCCCATAGCTACGCCTCTGGTTTGGAGGAAGTGGGAGGAGTCAAAGGAGAAGTTGTTAAGGGTAAGAACCAACTCTGCTAGGCGGAGGAGAGTGTTGGTAGATGGGGATTGGCTGGTTCTACGGTCGAGGAAGAAACGGAGGGCTTCAAGACCATCCTTGTGGGGGATGGAAGTGTAGAGTGACTGGACAGCCATGGTAAAGATGAGGGAGTGGGGGCCTGGGAACCGGTAGTTATTGAGGAGACGGAGTGCATGTGAGGTGTCTTGGACATAGGTGGGGAGGGATTTGACCAGGGGGGATAGGATGGAGTCGAGGTAGGTGGAAATTAGTTCTCCCCGTGACCTGTGTGGATTTTCTCCAAAATTTTCGGTTTCCTCCCATACTCCAAATACGTACAGGTTTGTAGGTTAATTGGCTTGGTGTAAATGTAAATTGTTCCTAGCGTGTGCAGGGCAGTGTTAATGTGCGGGGATCGCTGGTCGGTGCGGACTCGGTGGGACAAAGGCTTGTTTCCACGCTGTATCTCGAAACTAAACTAAACTAATACAAGCACTCTCCTAAAACTCTCAGGGACACTAGGTCTGCACTTCTGAGGTGTTTTTCAATGCTCTGAATGCAACAAAGGATAAACCAAGGGCACTATATAAATGCACATTCACCAATATGTTTTTACATTTCTTACCACTAGGTATTTTTAGTTGCTGCAATGAAAAGGCAGGTTCATACCGATTTCATGATTTTACCAGTTTCGACTAATAAACGGTCAGCATTTGGGACTGGAGTTGAAGGGCACTTGTGTGAAGGTTTTTTGTTAACACAGAGGGAATGGGTGCCTGGAACATTCCGCCAGGGTGCTGGTGGAAGCAGCTACGATGGTGGAAACCAGGTACTGCTGATTCTAGTTTACAGAAAAAAAGATAAAGAAAATCAGACAAAGGTTAATCATCACAGACTGAAGAGCTATAAATATTAGAGACAGGCTTTGGCATTTCAAACACATTATTTACCCTCCAGTGATTTTTGCATTATTCAACAGCGATCTACAATTTAGAATCAGATCATGCTCTAACTGGTCAATGATATAATTACACATTGATCATAGAAGGCACAGCATCACAGCACAGGAACTGGCCTTTTGGCCCACAATGCCCATGCCAAACAAAATGGCAGGTTAAACTAATCTCCTCTGCACATGGTCCATATCCCTCCGTTCCCAGCATTTTCACATGTGTATCCAAAAGCCTCTTAAACATTGGACACAGAGTGCAAGGGTAACTCAGCGGGTCAGTCAGCATCTCTGGAGAGCATGGATAGGTGACCTTTCGGGTCGGGAAATGTATGAAGTCAGTATGGGGTCGGTGTACGTCTGGAACAGGGATTGTTGGACGTACCCAACAAAGAGGCCCTGAAGAAGGGTCACGACCCAAAAGGTCACCTATCCATGCTCTCCAGAGATGCTGCCTGACCCGCTGAGTTACTCCAGCACTCAGTACGAGGGTGGTGTCTAAGAGGATTTTGGACAGGAAATGCACGTGGAAATGCTGGGAATGGAGGGCTATGGATCACGTGTAGAGGCGTTAAGTTTAACATGGCATTTTGTTTGGCATGGACATTATGAGCCAAAAGGCCTGTTCCTGTGCCATCATGTTGTACTTTCTATGAACTATGTATATTGGTATCATGGGCAGGGGTGACCTGTTTAAAAGGGATGGGTTGCATCTTAATTGGAAGGGGACCGACATTATGGCAGGCAAGTTTGCTCGTGCTACACGGGTGGGTTTAAATTAAACAGTGGGGGGGTAGAGTCAACAATGTGGAAGCGTGTGCGTGCAGTTAACGGGAAAGAGAGTGTAGGAAAGGTCACGTCTAAACTAACAGGGCAGGGGGGATGGGAACCAATGCAAGGAGACAGAGGGACTTAAAAGGAGGACAGAAGCAAAAGGTAGAAGGGAGATAAGAAAAATTGAAAGCTTTGAGCCTTAATGCGAGGAGCATTCGTAATAAGGTGGATGAATTGAATGTGCAGTTAGTAGTTAATGAATATGATATAGTTGGAATCAGGGAGACATGGCTCCAGGGTGACCAAGGCTGGGAGCTAAACATGCAGAGGTATTCGATATTCAGGAAGGATGGACAGAAAGGAAGAGGAGGTGGGGTGGCATTGCTGGTTAAAGAGGAGATTAATGCAATAGCAAGGAGAGACATTAGCTTGGATGCTGTGGAATCGACACGGGTAGAACTGCGAAATAGCCACGGGCAGAAAACACCTGTTGGAGTTGAAAACGAACCAACAAGCAGCAGTAGGGAGGTTGGGGATAGCATCAAGCAGGAAATTAGGGATGTGTGTAGCAATGGTACAGCAGTTATCATGGGTGACTTTAATCTACATATAGATTGGGCCAACCAAATTGGTAACAGTGCTGAGGAGGAGGATTTCCTGGAATGTATACGGGATGGGTTTTTAAACCAATATGTAGAGGAACTGATAAGATAACAGGCCATCCTAGACTGGGTATTGTGTAATGAGAATGGAACTCCAGCTTGGCCACACCGGCTGATCCATTCCCATTGCCGACATCCAAGGCCGGCTTTGTGGGCCGGTGCGTCGGACACCTGGCGGCCTAGGTGGACTGTTCCGGAACCGTTAGACTCCTCTGGGAGGCCGCGACCTCTGTTGGTTCGGCAAAATGGATCATCCAGAAAGGCTCTGGAGCCAAGGGCGCCTGGAAAACCAGGTGGCATTGCTTAACATTCGCCAAAGGGCGGCGCTTTCTGTGGGCGCGACATTCTGACAGTGCGGCTTCCCTCGGTTCTCCGAGAACAACCTTCCACACTTGGAACAACTGGTGTTGATTTGCAGTGATGTGAGGAAGAACGTTTTGCCGGCTACAAATCTGACAACATACAAATGAGTTCAGCATCTTAGCTCAGCCAAACGTAGACATGGAACTTTACAGTTTAAGGTGAGAGGAGATTTAATAGGAACGTATCTATCACCTCAAAACCTTCTATAATCTTAAATAACAGAATCTTTGATCCCACGGTTGTGGAATCAAGAGCTCGAGGGCAGAGTTTAGTTTTGTTTAGAGATTCAACGTGGAAACAAGGCCCTCGGCCCATCGAGCCCACACCGGCCAGCGATTACCGTACACAAGTTCAATCCTACACACGAGGGAAAATTTTACAGAAGCCAATTAACCTTCAAACCTGCACGTCTTTGGTGTGTGAGAGGAAACCAGAGGCACCCGGAGAAAACCCATGTGTCACAGGGAGAATGTAGAAACTCTGTACAGACAGCACACATAGTCAGGATTGAACCAGGGTCCCTGGCGCAGTAAGGCACCAACTCGATTGCTGCGCCACCGTGCCACCACACTAGCTCAAAGGTCAGTGGAGGCAGAGGCCTTCCTCACATTTGACATGTGCCTGCATGAGCTCTTGACGTACAGAAGCCCACCCGACAAAAGACCCACCGAAAGCTGGCAAGTGGATGGGTCGGTCTGCATCAGGGCTTGCACGTAATTGGCATTTCAGTGGGGCGTCACAGTGGTGCAGCGGTAGAGTTGCTGCCTTACAGCGCCACAGACCCGGGTTTGATCCTGACTAATGGGTGCTGTCTGTAGGGAGTTTGTACGTTCTCCCCGTGACCTATGTGATTTTCTGCAGGAGCTCCGGTTTCCCCCCACTCTCCAAAGAGTCGGCACGGACTCAGTGTGCCACAAATTCAAAGGTTTCAAAGATTTCAAAGGTCTTTTATTGTCACATGTACCAATTAAGGTACAGTGATATGCAAATTACCATACAGCCATGTGAAAAAAAAGCAACAAGACGCACAACTACATAAAAGTTAACAGATGGGGCTGAATATTGATCAGTCTGAAGAAGGGTCTCGACCCGAAACGTCGCCCATTCCTTCTCTCCCGAAATGCTGCCTGACCTGCTGAGTTACTCCAGCATTTTGTGAATGAATAAAAGTTAAAAGAAACATCCACCACAGCGGATTCCCCACATTCCACACTGTGATGGAAGGCAAAAAATTCCAATCTTTTTCCTTTTCATTCTCCCGCGGTCGGGGCAATCGAACCATCCATCGATGCGATCGAAACTCCCGCAGCTGGCGGTTGAAGCCCCCGCGTCGGGGCGATCGAAACTCCCGCGTCGGGGCGGTCGAAACTCCCGCGGCTTGGAGTTCCCAAAGTCGGTCTCTGACCAAAGACCGTGGGCTACGTGACGTTAAGTCCGCAAGCACCCATGGTTGGATCTCCGAGGTCGACCCTTGGCAAAGGGATCGTGAGCTCCGCGATGGTAAGTCTGCAGGCGGCCGCGGTGGAGCTCTCAAAATCGATCTCCAGCAAAGGCCACCAGCTCCTCGATGTTGGGCCGCAGTGCGGGCAGAGATACGATACGGAAAGAAATCGTATCTCCGTCGAGGTAAGAGATTAGAAAAAGTTTCCCCCAACCCCCCCCCCTCCCCCACCCCCACCCCCACATAAAACAAGCTAAAGAACACTAAAAACATACATTTAACACATGCAATTAAAACACAACGAAGGAAAGGTCAGACAGACTGTTGGCGAGGCAGCATGAAATAGACTTGTACTGTAAAGTTATTCCAAGAGAACTCAATGTCAGTGAACTTAATTAAATATCATCCTTTTACAATATGTGGACAATTTTGACAGTTTAAGGGTATTTAATAAATTGCATGATATTTATCACGATAGTGCCCCAGTGGAAATAATTCCACTCCATGTACATTCTTATTCATTCCTGGAGGCTGTAATGTTCCTAAAAGAACTTTCTGACCTTTAGAAACCTATGGTCTGAATAGTGTGAGCAGGTAGCCATGAGGGTGATATGAAATAGTTGGGCGGTAAAATAAATGTGGAGATATTAATTAGTCAAGTTAGAAAGGCGTGATAAGGAACAGCAGATGCTGGTTTGCACAAAATGCTGGAGTAACTCAGCAGGACAGGCAGCATCTCTGGGGAGATGGAAGTGGTTGACGTTTCGGGACGAGACCCTTCTTCAAACTGAGGGTCAGGGGTGAGGGAAACAAGGGGCATGGAAAGGCTCAGAACCAATCAGAGCCGGCGCTGATGACCAAGGTGGAGCCCACAATGGTCCATTGAGGTGATAACGGAGGAATATATGGATGCAAACAGTGGAGACGACAGGGCTAGGGGGGAGGTGGAGGGGGAGGGAATGCAAGGGTTACTTGAAAACAGAGAAACTAATGGGGTGTACGCTGCCCAAGCGAAATATGAGGTGCTGTTCCTTCAATTTGCGTGTGGCCTCACTCTGACAGTGGGGGAGGCCCAGGACAGATAGGTCAGTGTGGGAATGGGAAGGGCAATTAAAATGTTTGGCAACTGGGAGATAAAGGTCTTGGTTCATAAGATTGTTTCTTTTAAATTAGTAAAATAAAGCGGAACTATTCAACCAATGTGGTTTATCTATAGGTCAGAGGCAGAGAGTACTGCTTTATGGTTGGATGAGTAAGAATGATGAAAGATCAGGGATGGATAGTCCTCTGTGAAGTCCATGCTTCCTCTTTGAAATCTTCCTCAACTACGATCACCATTAGGACGGCACAAACGGTAGTTAAAATGTTTGGCACCTGCGTGGGTTTTCACCGAAATCTTCGGTTTTCTCCCACACTCCAAAGATGTACAGGTTTGTAGGTTAATTAGCTCGGTAAATGTAAAAACTGTCCCTAGTGTGTGTAGGGTAGTTTTGATGTGCAGGGATCGCTGGTCGGCGCGGACCCGGTGAGCCGAAATGGTCTGTTTCCGTGCTGTATCTCTAAACTAAACTAAAGTAAACCAGCTATTTACGATATACATTAATGACTTAGACGAAGGGATTAAAAGTACCATTAGCAAATTTGCAGATGATACTAAGCTGGGGGGTAGTGTGAATTGTGAGGAAGATGCAATAAGGCTGCAGGGTGACTTGGACAGGTTGTGTGAGTGGGCGGATACATGGCAGATGCAGTTTAATGTAGATAAGTGTGAGGTTATTCACTTTGGAAGTAAGAATAGAAAGGCAGATTATTATCTGAATGGTGTCAAGTTAGGAAGAGGGGATGTTCAACGAGATCTGGGTGTCCTAGTGCATCAGTCACTGAAAGGAAACATGCAGGTACAGCAGGCAGTGAAGAAAGCCAATGGAATGTTGGCCTTCATAACAAGAGGAGTTGAGTATAGGAGCAAAGAGGTCCTTCTACAGTTGTACCGGGCCCTGGTGAGACCGCACCTGGAGTACTGTGTGCAGTTTTGGTCTCCAAATTTGAGGAAGGATATTCTTGCTATTGAGGCCGTGCAGCGTAGGTTCACTAGGTTAATTCCCGGAATGGCGGGACTGTCGTATGTTGAAAGGCTGGAGCAATTAGGCTTGTATACACTGGAATTTAGAAGGATGAGGGGGGATCTTATTGCAACATATAAGACAATTAGGGGATTGGACACATTAGAGGCAGGAAACATGTTCCCAATGTTGGGGGAGTCCAGAACAAGGGGCCACAGTTTAAGAATAAGGGGTAGGCCATTTAGAACGGAGATGAGGAAGAACTTTTTCAGTCAGAGAGTGGTGAAGGTGTGGAATTCTCTGCCTCAGAAGGCAGTGGAGGCCAGTTCGTTGGATGCTTTCAAGAGAGAGCTGGATAGAGCTCTTAAGGATAGCGGAGTGAGGGGGTATGGGGAGAAGGCAGGAACGGGGTACTGATTGAGTGATCAGCCATGATCGCATTGAATGGTGGTGCTGGCTCGAAGGGCTGAATGGCCTACTCCTGCACCTATTGTCTATTGTCTATTGTCTATAATGGTGCAGCAGGTAGAGCTGCTGCCTCGCAGTGCCAGAGATCCTGACCTCGGGTGCTGTCTGTGTGGAGTTTGCACGTTCTCCCCGTGACCGCGTCGTTTTCCTCCCGGTTCTTTAAACTTCAAAGCAAGTAGACTTGCTGGCGCCACCATCTTCAGGAACTTGAAACCGCTAACTCTCTCACCCACCCACCCACCCACCCACTCACCAAGGAAAGCCGGCATGTGGTCCGCCTTGCTCAAGTCAACAATTAGTTCCTTGGTTTTGATGAATAGTTTAGTTTAGAGTTGCAGCGTGGAAACCAGGCCCTTCTGCCCACCGAGTCCATAATGACCAGCATTCACCTGAACACTAGTCCCATCCTACACAATAGGGACAATTTACAGAAGCTAATTAACCTACAAACCTGTAAAAGGAACTGCAGATACTGGTTTAAACCGAAGATAGACACAAAATGCTGGAGTAACTCAGCGGGACAGGCAGCATCTCTGGAGAGAAGGAACGGATGATATTTCGGGTCGAGACCCTTCTTCAGACTGGTCTCGATCCGAACCGTCGGCCATTCCTTCTCTCCGGAGATGCTGCCTGTCCAACTGAGTTATTCCAGCATTTTGTGTCTGTAAACCTATAAACCTGTACGTCTTTGGGATGTGGGAGGAAACAGGTGCTCAATGAGAAAACCCACATGCGGTCACAGGGAGAACATACAAACTCCGTACAGACAGCATCCAGGATGATTATAGAAACTATCTCTGGCACTGTAAGGCAGCAACTCTACAACTGCGCTACTGTGCTGCCCCTAAGTTTTTTAGTTTTTAGTTTTAGTTTTAGAGATACAGCGTGGAAACAGGCCCTTTCGGCCCACCGGGTCCGCGCCGCCCAGCGATCCCCGCACATTAACACTATCCTATACCCACTAGGGACAATTTTTACATTTACCAAGCCAATTAACCTACATACTTGTACGTCTTTGGAGTGTGGGAGGAAACTGAAGATCTCGGGGAAAACCCACGCAGGTCACAGGGAGAACGTACAAACTCCGTACAGACAGCACCCGTAGTCGGGATCGAACCCGGGTCTCCGGTGCTGCATTCGCTGTAAGGCAGCAACTCTAGCACTGCGCCACCGTGACCGCCCCTAGGTATTGAGATGGAGGTTGTAGTTGAGGCCAAGCCCTCAACCAGGGGTTCTATCTCACTCCTGTATATTGACTCTTCACCGCCCGTGATCCAGTCAACAACAGTGGAAAGGGCGCAGAGAAGATTTACGCGGATCTTGCTGTGGGGAGAGGTTGAGTGGGCTGGTACACTATTCCTTAGAGCATAGGAGGATGAGGGGTGATCTTATAGACACGTGCAAGAGAGGAATAGATCGGGTAGATGCACAGATTCTCTTGCCCGGAGCAGGGGAATCGAGAACCAGAGGACATAGGTTGAAGGTGGCTGGGGGCGGTTGAAGATTTAATAGGAATCTGAGGGGTATCACTCTACGACTATGACCAACAGTGGTATCATTGGCGACCAGGCTGAGGAAGGGTCTCGACCCAAAACGTAACCCATTCCCTCTCTCCAGAGACGCTGCCTGACCCGCTGAGTTACTCCAGATCTTTCTTCGTGTCAATGGCGAATCTCTAGCTGGCATTGGCGCTGCTCCTAGCCGCACAGTCACGGGTGCAAAGAGAGCAGAGCAGGGGGCTACGTACGCAGCCTTGGGGTGCACCTGCATGGACAGTGACTGAGAGCTCATGCTCATAGGTTATCCGAGCAGAATTAGGCCATTCGGCCCATCGGGTCTACTGCGCCATTCAATTATGGCTGATCTATTTTTCCCTCTCAACCCCATTCTCCTGCCTTCTCCCCGTAACCCCTGACACCCGTGCTAAACAAGAGTCTGGAGGGAGATGATCAAGAGATTGTGCTCTGCCGATGAGGAAGTTAAGGATCTGGTTGCAAAGAGAGCTACAGAGGCCCAGGTCCTGACCTGGGCTTGGTAATGAATTAAATGGGATGATAACGTGGAACGAAAGGCTGTTATCGATGAATAACAAGCTGACGTATGTGTTCCTGCTACCCAGATGGTCCTGAGCAGAGTGTGGGGCCAGTGGAGATAGCACCTGTTTTATTCATTGATGGGCTGTTGTCACTGGAAAGGCCAACATTTACTCTCATCCATAATTTTCTTTGAATTTGCTTCGTCATTTTCAAAACAGGGCTGAACGGTTAACTATTTTGCTGTGGGCCTGGACTTGCAAAAAAATACCAGATGGGCTGCAAATTAAGTGGGCAGGACAGGAAAGGACAGCAGATTTCCATCGCTGACAGAGAACAGTGGACCTGTCATGAGAATCTAATAATCTAATAATGGAAATTATTCAAACTCCCCAGATGGTGCGGTGAGATTTGAACCTTTGTTTCTGCCTCCTCGCAAGTAGTTCTCCACCAAATGGCTACAGCAGGGTTTTAGTTTTTAATTTAATTTCAATGTTATTGATTGCATGCCTCGTTGTCACCTTCCCATCATCTAACAACGATCCAGTCTACATTTTCCTTGACCAACGTCCCCTTTGAACTCTCGTTTTCACACCTTACCCTTCCTTATCTCTATGTCTGCCTCTCCCTTGACTCTCAGGTCTACAGAAGGGTCTCGACCCGAAACGTCACCCATTCCTTCTCTCCAGAGATGCTGCCTGTCCCGCTGAGTTACTCCAGGATTTTGTGTCCATCTTTAGTTTGAGATTTTAGTCTTCGCCTTAGAGATACAGCCATTCAGCCACTGAGTCCGCGACGACCATCAATCACCCATTCACCCTACTTCTGTTATCTCACTTTTGGATCCACTCCCTACACACTAGGGGGCTTTCTTTTCTTTTTTTACAGAGGCCAATTAACCTACAGACCCCTGCACGTCTTTGGGATATGAGAGGAAACCCATAGTCATATGGAGAACGTGCAAACCCCACACAGACAGCACCCGAGTTTGAGGTCGAGCTGCGCCATTGTTCCGCTTTGGTTGAAGCGAGTTGCGATTGTTTTATGCTGCACCATTGATATTTTTTCATTTTACATTGACATGATTAAACTAGTTCACATGTGTCCCAGCAAAGCATCTGTCAGCAACCCAAGGGAAATTACATGGATTAAAGCTCCACTGACTTGACTATTTTTGGTGAACCATTTCTGGAGCAAATTCATGAAGAGACGGGTAACAATGCAAGACCATCCAAATGATACCAGTTCTCGTGACATCCAAAGATTAACCCGTGCCTCTCCCGTTCAAACAAGTTCAGCCGTTGTTTCTTGTGAAAGGCCGACCCTTCCCCACCTTAGTCATCCTGTTGAGTTTCAGTACTGAATTGGCTTCAGTAAAAATTGTAAATCGTCCCTGGCGTGTGTAGGATAGTGTTGGTGTGCGGGGATCGCTGGTCAGCACGGACTGGCTGGGCCAAAGGGCCTGTTTCCGCGCTGTGTCTCCAAACTAAAAACAAAAAAAATACAATACAGTGATGGCAATACCTAAATAAAGCCAACAGCTGTGTGGGCAAAGTGTTCATCTGAAAAAGCAGCTCTGAAATAAATCTTCAGATTAAGCAACAACCATTCACCACGTGCAGTTGTAATGAGAAGAAACGCAGTGAAGGGGTGATTTTATTAATTCGGTTTAAATTACCATGGAGTGAGGCAGAGTCCATCTGTTTCCAGTGATTGTCTGCTGCAGACTGAGGCACAGACGTAGGATAAAGCTTGAGAGAAGTGGTCAGCAAACTGGATGAATAATTTTTTTTACAAGGAGGCGTATAACAAGATGCAATGCCAGAAATGATGATTGAGCCAGTGATGAAAAGTGTGTTTTAGAATAGCTTGGAGAGGAGATGATTTCGGATTACACAGGATTTACAGACCGTTGTGGTTAACTTGCAGACAGAAATTCTGGATCACTGATCCAGAGAAACTAGTTCACATCCCGCCATGAAAGCTGGGGTATTTAAACTCCATTAAGTAAACGTGGAATTATGTTTTAAAATAGGTTAACCACGCTCATGTGTAGAAAGGAACCGCACATGCTGGTTTACACCGAAGATAAGTGCAAAATGCTGGATTAACTCAGCGGGTCTGGCGGCATCACTGAAGAAAAGGAATAGGTGATTATTCGGGGTCGAGACCCTTCTTCAGACTGATTCAGTTAGTGTGCGATCCCCGGACTCTAACACTATCCTACACACAGTTATAATGGAACGATACGTTTTCTTCAGGGATGCTGCCTGACCCGCTGAGTTACACTGGCATTTTGTGTTTAACCACAGTAATGATGAACATGAACCGACTAGATTGACATAAAAGTCCATCCAGCTCACTCAAGGCCATCACTTAACTGACTGCAATACATTATGAGGCCACTTGGCCCATCAGGTACATGTTAGTTCCCAATAGAGCCATATCATGTCCCATTCCCTCCTCCTTATTTCTCCGTAGCCCTGATCAACTGCTTTCTCACACATGCCCCTTAAGTCCCTTTAAGTCTTCTTGCCATTTACCTTTGCTGAGGAATAACTTGCAGTTGCCAAATTAACATACCAGCATGTATTTGGGATGTGGGGGGGAAACTGGGGAACAATCAGAGGGAGAACATGCGAAATAAATTGGAGGTGTGCAATTTGGGACATCAAATCACATTTGGACCTTCACAGTGCACTGTAGTGTTGTTGAATAGAGGGACCGAGGAGCTCAAGTACAGAGCTCCTTGAAAATGGTGTCACAGATGGACAGGGTTGCAAAGAAGGCATTTGGCACGCTAGCCTTTATCAGAAAAGCACTGAGCGCTGATTATAGAGGTTGGGATGTTATGTTGCAGCTGTATAAAGACACGGAGTATTGTGTTCAGTTTTGGTCACCTACTATAGGAATGCAAGTTGGTAAGCTGGTCGAGCTGCTGCCTCACAGTGTTCGAGACCTGGCTTCAATCCTGCTGTCTGTGTGGAGTTTGCACGTTCTCCCTGTCACCGTGTCGGTTTCCTCCGGGTGCTCTGGTTTCTTCCCACCCAAAAGGTTGCGGGTTTATAGGTTAATTGGCCTCTGTAAATTGTCCCTCGTGTGCATTGTGCAGGATGTGAAACTGGGATAATGTAGAACTACTATGAACGGGTGATCAATGGTCTGCGTGGCTCGGTGGGCTGAAGGGCCTGTTTTCACACTGTATTTTTCAATCAATCAATAAACATCTGGTAATTGGTGTATTTGTATTCTGAGGTCCTTTAACCCATCAAGACTTAATTTCAAAATAGTAAGTGTCCTTCCTTGTTTTTCCTACTAAATCATTCTGGATCCCATTTATCTATATTGACCATTTTGTCCATTTCATATGTTTACTGTATTAATATCCTGCTGTCATTTGTTGCCATCTTCCTCAGCTTTGATGGTCGCTTCAATTTGGTGTCTTCCACAAATTTAGAAATTGCATTTTTGATTCCAGAGCCCAAATCGTTAATTTAAATAGAGAACAACTATGGTCCCAGGACTATTTGCTTTCCATCTCTCACCATCCCTCCCTCTTCCCAGTTCTCTGACCAGTCTTACTGTCTCAGACTATATTTTATCTCTGCTTTGTTCCTTCTCCCAGCTCACATTGGTCTATTCTACATTTTCCTTGATCTCCATGCCCTTTGTCTTGTTTTCACACCTTACACTTCCTTATCTATGTATCTCCCTCTCTCCTGACATCAGTCTGAAGAAGGGTCTCGACCCGAAGCGTCCCCCATTCCTTCTCTCCAGAGATGCTGCCTGCCCCGCTGAGTAACTCCAGCATTTTGTGTCTGTCTTCGGTCCCTGGACTGACCGTTGTACAATACCACTGCTCACCCTTTCTCACCAGGAACATCTACTCTTTACTCTCACTCGCTGGTTTCTATCTGTGAGACCTCTGATAATCCATTCTTCCTTTAATCCGGACAAATTTACAAGAGCGCACTTTAGGCTTTAGAGATACAGTGCAGAAATGGACCCTTTGACCCAGTGATCACCCCGTCCACTAACACTATCCGACACACTAGGGATAAATGTACAATTTTTACCAAATTCAATTAACCTAAGTCTTCGGAATATGGGAGGAAATCGGAGCACCCGGAGAAAACCCGCGCAGTCACGGGGAGAATGGACAAACTCTGTACAGACAGAAACTGTAGTTAGGATCGAACCCAGGTCTCTGGCGTTGTAAGGCAGTAAACCTACTGCTGTACCATTGTGCCAACCTTTCACAGAGATGTCTTTCACAAAGCAAACCCATTTATGAAGACCCATTTTTAGAAGCAGGCTTATTGCATTTGATGTCTTTGGGGGAATTCACTACAGAAAATCCACCTGTAACCTTGAATCTCAGAAGCATTGAGGAAGATTTCATGGATCTGGTTTATGTAGAGACAACACCAGGGGGAAATAACATCGGATGGATCGGGACTGACGAGGCTCCAATATTGTCATAGAGTCATAGAGTGATACAATGTGGAAACAGGCCCAACCAGTTACCACTCAGATTCCTTTTAAATCTATTCTCCTTCACCTTGAACGTATGTCCTCTGGACCTTGATTCCCCTACTCTGGGCAAGAGACTCTGTGCATCTACCCGATCTATTCCTCTCATGATGTTATACACATTGTCCTCTGATACATTCGGTTCTGACGATCTTCAGTTCCATTTTGAAAAATTTTGTGAATGGTTCTGATAAGTTCCAGTCCCATCTTCCCACTGATTGAATTGCTTGATTCGGGTCACAATGTGAAGGTTAGAATCTCCTTCTGATTTGTTGGCAGTGATGGAAATCCTATTTCCTATTCCTATTCCCCTATTTTACCATTTCCAGCTCGGGTTTAATGAGCACTGCAGAAAGATTCGAGTCGTTTATCACTTTATTCAACTCAGACGAAAACGATTTGTTAACTGCCACTGTTAGCACTTGTTAACAGCCAGTAGTTAACAGGTAGTAGTTATACAATGTGTCATCAATACATCGATCCACATTCCTCAGTAAATGTAATTGTGTTTTGACCATGTATTAATGACACCGCATTCCTTTGAATAAAATTCAAGGGAGAATTTCTTAAACTCACTGTCAGGGCAACTGGACCGCGAGCACGGGCTCAGGTAAAGTCACGTTATTTTATTATTCCACGTTATTTTATTTGCCGCTGTGCCTCAGTTGTTTCAGTTAAATTAGAATGGATCAGGCCAAACCAGAGCCACGAGAAAGATAAATCTTCCAAAGAAGTACTAGAAAATTAAATAAGTAGTACCAATAGTTTTTTCCAGCCTAAATCGTGAGTGGTGAATATTTTATTGTGGGTGGTTTTACAGTGTGCAGGGGTTGCAAAACTATTTCTTGATGATTTCCCTAATGCAACTGTTTGGCACTGTGCCAGTCACAGGCTTGAACTCAGTGTAGGTGATGCTCTTAATGAAGTTGCAGGTTTGAATCATTTTCAGATATTTTGTGATAAATTGTATTCCTTATATCATAGGTCTCCTAAGAATCAGGATGAGTTAATAATAATAATAATAATATATTTATTTTATATAGCGCCTTATCACATGCTCAAAGCGCTTTACAAATACAATTAACATAGAAACAAACAGACAAACTATCCTGACGGAAAAGCGGCGAATACTCAACGCCAGCGTCCTCTCACGTCAGGGTCCGGCAGCAGACATCAAAAAGCACAAGACACACAGATACAATTTTTTACACAAAACAGCCATCACAGTGATTGCTCCAGGCATACCCTCACTGTGATGGAAGGCAAAGTCTTATCTCCTCCTCATTCTTCTCCCGTGGCGCCACGAGGCGATCGAGGCTCCCAACCCCTTGAAGCCCCCACCGGGCGATGGAAAGTCCCAGGGCCGAGCCGAGCAGGCCGATGAAGGTCCTGAGCCCCCACCAGGCGATGGAAAGTGCTGCGGCCGAGCCACGCAGGGCGATGAAGGGCCTGCGGGCGGGTTGATCGTACCTTGCGCTTCGGGGCGGTCGAAGCTGCTACGGCTGGAGCTCCCAAAAGCCGGTCGCCAGCCAGGGACCTGCGAACTCCCGATGTTGCGGTCTGCAGGGCCCAACGGCCGAAGCCTCCGAGATGGTAAGTCCAGGCCCTGCGACCGGAGTCTTCGAGGTCGATCCCAGCTGGAGGCCGCCGACTCCACGATGCTAGGCCGTAGCGCGAACGGAGATACGACACGGTAAAGGTCGCATCTCCGTTGAGGAGGAGATTGAAAAAAAGGTTTCCCCCACCCCCCCCCCACCACCCCCCTACATACACAGAATTAAAAATAAAACAAAACGTACATTTAACAACGACAATGACAAAAAAACACACAAAAAAAAAACGGAGACTGCCGGTGAGCCGCAGCTGCAGAACACAGCCACGCCCCCAAAATATTAACTGCATGTGCTAAGGCTCTTCACTGTCAACTGTTGAAAATTGGTCGTGTTTTCAGTGTGAGATGGGTTGCTTCGTCTTACCGAACTGTAAAGGCAATGTGGCAGTCTTACAAAGCTATTTGGGAGCATTTTGGAAAAACACGCTGTGATGCTTCAAGATCTGATGCAGAGAGAGCAAAGTACGAGGGGCTGAAAAAAGTATTAGAGTCATCAGCTTTCGTAAATAATTTTGGCTTGTTGATGGACAGTTTGCTAGAGTTGTCTGAACTGTCACTTGAACTGCAGAACCGAAATTGTACACTTAGTAAACACATGAGGAAATTAAACAAACTATCAAGGTTCTTGAATGTCAAATAGAGAAGCCAGGAAAATTTTATACTCAAGTGGAGAAAGCAACAAGCCAGATGATATTTAATAGAATAAATTTGAGAGCTGGTAAAGTACCTTTTATACATAGACAACAGTTTTTGAGGAGTTTGTTCAATAACATGAAATCCAGGCTGCTTGAATCTACAACAGCTTCCAATGATAAATGTAAAAAGGCAATTAACAAGTCGAAATATCTAGATATTAACAATATTCCAGAAGATTCACTTTTTACCTTTGGGGATAATTATGTAGAAGAAATGGCAGAACAATTTGGTTTAAATGGTCGGCTTTGTGTCAGACCCTTCAGCGAATTCAAGGAATCTAAAGGGAAGATAGTTTCTGCAGATTTTCAGCAGCTGGTAACTGCTGTAAATACAATTCCGGTATCAACAGCAGAATGTGAAAGAAGCTTCAGTGGCATGAATTTCTGCATGTCACCACAATGTGCAAGGCTTCAAACTGATCATCTCTCAACTCTTCTATTTATTAAGTTGGTGGGACCTCCTCTGTCAAAATTCAACCACGAAGAATATGTGAGGACATGGCTTCTTAGTGGCAGTAGAAACAGCATGCAGAAAGAAAGAGGAAGTGGCAGAAATAAATGGAGATTATATACCATTATGGAACATTTTGTAATGTAAACAGAGAGAGAGAGAGAGAGAGAGAGAGAGAGAGAGAGAGAGAGAGAGAGAGAGAGAGATGCCAGAAAGTAGCAGTGACATATAATACACAATAAACTATATTATAAATACACAATAAACAAGTTATGCATTCTTGTACTCTTTCATGGATATGACCGCACATAAAAAAATCCCCCCCCCACCCCCACCCCCCCTTCCTTCCCAACCTCAGCCTCACGGACCTCAGAGTACCCCTAGTTCCTAAAACCCATTTCCATCACTGTTTGTTGGTGAACCGAGAGTAAAAACAACAACAGGTCTAAGGTGTTGATGAACGGCATAACAATCGGTTCCAGCCGACCGCACAAGGGAGTTATAGAGTCTAAACACTTTTTAAACGGTGAAGACAGCCAGTTCTCGAGATGGTGAAAGCACAAGATTCATGAGCTGTCTTTTGTCAAAGTGCCCATCTCAATTCTGGCAAAGAAGCAGAGTTTGTGGCTTAAGTTTACTTTAGTTTAGTCTATTATCACGTGCCGAGGTACAGTGAAAAGCTTTTGCTGCACGCTAACCAGTCAACGGAAAGACTAATCACGATTACAATCGAGCCATCCACAGTGTACAGATACATGATTAAGGGAATAACGTTTAGTGCAAGATAAAGTCAGCAAAGTCCGATTAAAGATAGTCTGAGGGTCTCCAATGGGGTAGATAGTAGCTCAGGACCGCTCTCGAGTTGTTGATGGGATGGTTCAGTTGTCTGATAACGGCTGGGAAGAAACTGTCCCTGAATCTGGAGGAGTGCGTTTTCACACTTCTGTTCCTCTTGCCTGATGGGAGAGGGGAGAAGAGGGAGTGCCCTTGGTGAGACTGGTCCTCGATTATGCTGGTGGCCTTGCCGTGGCAGTGTGAGGAATAGATGGAGTCAATGGAAGGGAGGATGGTTTGCGTGATGATCTGGGCTACGTCCACAATTCTCTACAATTTCTTGCGGTCTTGGATGGAGCTGTTCCCAAACCAAGTGGTTGTGTTGGTGCCTGGGAGAAGATTAACTGCTCGGACGGTACAAGAAACAAAACCTGCTTCCAGGAAGATCATTCTTTTGTGCTTTAGTGGATTGGGGAAAGATATAGACCAAGAAACGGTCTTTGCGTGAGCTTATTTCGGGCCACTGAGCAAACTCACTGATCAGGTGGGCGTTTTGAAACGGAGTGAATGATCACTTGGTCAGCAGAGTGGAGCAATGGTGCACCAGTAGAGTTGCTGCCTTACAGCGCCAGCGACCCGGGTTCGATCCTGACTACAGGTGCTGTCTGTACGGAGTTTGCACGTTCTCCCCGTGGATTTTCACCGGATTCTTCGATTTCCTCACTCACTCCAAAGACGTGCAGGTTTGTAGGTTAATTGGCTTCGATAAATTGTAAAATTGCCCTGTGCGTGTGGGATAGTACTGGCGTATGTGGTGGTCGCTGGTTGGCACCGACTCGGCGGGCCGAAGGGCCTGTTTCCACATTGTATTGCTCAAGTCCAAACCCCTTTGAAGTCTAAAGTCTGAGCAGACAGGTTGCCAGAAAGGGACGCAGTGCTGGGGCAGACCAGGAAGCATCTCTGGACATTTCACAGAGTGCTGGAGTAACTCAGCGGATCAGGCAGCATCTCTGGAGAACATGGCTGGGTGACATTTCAGGTCAGGACCCTTTTTCAGAAATCTTCAGACAGGTAGCCAGGATTGGAGTTGGCCATGGAATCAACATTGCATCACTGATGACCTTTCTGTCATGGGCCTCCTCCAGTGCCATAGTGAGGCCCACCGGAAATTGGAGGAACAGCACCTCATATTTCGCCTGGGCAGCTTGCAGCCCAGTGGTATGAACATCGACTTCTCCAACTTTAGATAGTTCCTCTGTCCCTCTCTTCCCCTCCTCCTTCCCAGATCTCCCTCTATCTTCCTGTCTCCACCTATATCCTTCCTTTGTCCTGCCCCCCTGACATCAGTCTGAAGAAGGGTCGCGACCCGAAACGTCTCCCATTCCTTCTCTCCTGAGATGCTGCCTGACCTGCTGAGTTACTCCAGCATTTTGTGAATAAATTGCATCACTGATATTCATTCAAAACTGTTGAAGCTCGCAGAGATAGCTATTTAAATGCATTTCATGGACATTTTACCGAGCGACGCTCTGTGGTATTACACTAAGTGCTGGAGTAACTCAGCAGGTCCAGCAGCATCCATGGAAGGAATTGCCAAGCAACGTATCGGATTGGGACCCTCCTTCAGTGTCAGACCCTTCTTGAAACGTCACCTGCCCATTCCCACCACAGATGCTGCCTGACCCACTGAAACCTCCAGCACTTTGTGTTTTGCTCAATATTCATGCAGAGAAGATTTACAAGGATGTTGCTGGGTCTTGAGGGTCTGAGCTTCAGGAAGAGATTGGGCAGGCTGGGGTAGGGAAGTCAGGAACTAGAGGACCTAGTTTTAAGGTGAGTGGTGGGGAAAGATTTAATAGGAGCCTGAGGGGCAAACATTTCACATAGAGGGTGGTGGGTACATGGAACGAGCTGCCAGAGGAGGTAGTTGAGGAAGGTAGTATAACAACATTGAGAATGGCAGGTACATCAATAGGACATAACTCAGTGGGGCAGGCAGCATCTCTGAATGTTTTGGGTCGCGTTTCAGGCCAAGACCCTTCGTCAGGATAGGAAATGTTTAGTGGGATATGGGCCAAAAGCGGGCAGGTTGGACTAGTGTAGATGGAGCATCTTGGCTGGCATGGGCAAGTTGAGCCGAAGGGCCTGTTTCCATGCTGTGCAACTCCATGACTCGAAATGCAGTTCCTTGTGCCTCCATTCAATGGTAATACACCTGGTGAGGCAGCACAGATAGCAGAATTACTGCACTAACGTTCAGGAAATGAAAGCAGAGCCTTTGATATTTCATGGGAATCAATTCATAAAATATTTCAACTTGAACCTGATAAGGATGATGCCATCACCATCCTGGGACCTATCCCGGTCAAGGAGGTCGATGGGAATTTGCACATTCTACCTGTGACCACAAGGGTTTTCCATGGTGCTCCGGTTTCCTCTCATATCCCAGAGCGTGCAGATTTGTCCTTTAATTGGCCTCTGTAAATTGCCCCATAGCTGTAAGGAGTGGATGAGAAGGTGGGATAACATAGAACTAGTATGAACAAGTGATCGATGGTCAGCATGGACTTGGTGGGCCGAAGGACCTGCTTTCCATTCTGCATCTTTAGAACTAGATTGAATGTATTGAATGCCTTTGATGGTCACAAACATTCAACCAGTCTCCAGAGTGACGAAAAATTTTAACGAATTAATAGATTGAATTAATTGAAAGATATAACAGGGAAACAGGCCCTTTGGTCTACTGAGTCCATACCGATCATTGATCACACATTCACACTAGTTCTGCATTATCCCATTATCATCCACTTACTGCACACTTTAGAAACATAGAAACATAGAAAATAGGTGCAGGAGTAGGCCATTTGGCCCTTCGAGCCTGCACCGCCATTCAATATGATCATGGCTGATCATCCAGCTCAGTAACCTGTACCTGCCTTCTCGCCATACCCCCTGATCCCTTTAGCAAAAAGGGCGACATCTAACTCCCTCTTAAATATAGCCAATGAACTGGCCTCAACTACCTTCTGTGGCAGAGAATTCCACAGACTCACCACTCTCTGTGTGAAGACTCACCACTCTCTTTGGGCATTTAGAGGTTCAAACAAACCCACACGTCTAGGTATATGGGAAGAAACCGGAGCACCCGGAGGAAACCCACACGGTCACAGCTTAAGGATAAGGGGGAAGTCTTTTAGGACCGAGATGAGAAAACATTTCTTCACACAGAGAGTGGTGAATCTGTGGAATTCTCTGCCACAGAAGGTAGTTGAGGCCAGTTCATTGGCTATATTTAAGAGGGAGTTAGATGTGGCCCTTGTGGCTAAAGGGAACAGGGGGTATGGAGAGAAGGCAGGTACAGGTTACTGAGCTGGATGATCAGACATGATCATATTGAATGGCGGTGCGGGCTCGAAGGGCCGAATGGCCTACTCCTCCACCTATTTTCTATGTTTCTATGTCACAGTGAGAACGTGCAAACTCCACACAGACAGCACCCAAGGTCAGGATTGAACCTGAGTTTCTTTCACTGTGAGGCAGCAGATCTATCAGCACGTAAACAAGACTAAAGTATTATGAGAAAGAATTAAGCACCAGGCAAGATGTGCAAGCTTAAGAAGAACTGAAACTAGCTGTGAGAAATAGATAAATAAAAAGTGAGTTTGCACTTCTTCCAAACATCCGTTGCTTCACTTGGCTCTTTGTGAGATCTAACTTGGCCAAGGCCTAGCGGGCTGTTGGATTGCAGCCCAGCTGTGTGTGTGTAATCCATCAGTGTAACTTGGAGCAATTTACAGTCACTTTTTGAATGTCTGAATGTCTCGCAATAACAAACAAAAATGTTCATGTTTTACCGTATCACATGGTGAACGGGCTCAGAACTAGGGTGGAAAAGGACGCAAATGCTGGAGTAACTCAACGGGTCAGGCAGCATCTCTGGGGAACATGGATAGGCGATGTTTTGGGTTGGGATCCTACTTCAGACTGATTGTAGGTGGGGGGCGGGGGGGGGCGGAAAAAAGATGGGAGGGAGGAGAGGCAGGACAAACTGTGGCAGCTCCTCACCTCCATCTTTCTCCCCAACCTACAATCAGCCTGAATAAGGATCCCAACCCCAAACATTACCTCATGTAATAAAAAGAAACTGCACGCTGTTTTATACCAAAGATAGACACAAAATGCTGGAGTATTTCAGCTGGAGTAAGGCAGCATCTCTGCAGAAAGTGGAAAGGTGCCGTTTCAGGTCGGTGCCCTTCAAAATGACATCTATTCACCTGGACATGTTGTCCAGAGATGCTGCCTGACCCGCAGAGTTCCTCCAGCACTTTGTGTCCTTTTCTGTAAATCAGCATCTGCATTTCCTTGTTTCTTCATTCAAAACAAGGTCAGCAGGTTACATGTGTAAGAAGGAACTGCAGATGATGGTTTAAACTGAAGATAGACACAAAAAGCTGGATTAACTCAGCGGGACAGGCCGCATCTCTGGAGTGAAGGAATGGGTGACGTTTCGGGTTGTGTCTGAAGAAGGGTCTCGGCCCGAAACGTCACCCATTCCTTCTCTCCAGAGATGCTGCCTATCCCGCTGAGTTACTCCAGCTTTTTATGTCTATCTCCAGCAGGTTACACGTCTAATCTGCCATTTTGTCAGACTACACAATACATCCGTCACGTTGCATTGCAGTTTGGAGAAAGAGCCATAGTTGGTCAGTAGGATTTAAGTCAATGAACTTAGGGCGGCACGGTGGTGCAGCGGTAGAGTTGCTGCCTTACAGCGAATGCAGCGCCGGAGACTCAGGTTCGATCCTGACTACAGGCGCCGTCTGTACGGAGTTTGTACGTTCTTCCCGTGACTTGCGTGGGTTTTCTCCGAGATCTCCCACACTCCAAAGACGTACAGGTTTGTAGGTTAATTGGCTGGGCAAATGTAAAAATTGTCCCTAGTGGTGTAGGATAGTGTTAGTGTGCGGGGATCGCTGGGCGGCGCGGACCCGGTGGGCCGAAGGGCCTGTTTCTGCGCTGTATCTCTAAATCTAAAAAATCTAAACTATAATTATGTATTCTCTTGTTCCTGTAGATTAAACTAAAGGAAATCTTCGAGACACCCACAGAGATTATCCTGATCCTGGAGCTGGTGACTGGTGGGGAGCTCTTTGACAGGTGCGTACGACTGAAACCAGATTCTGTTCTCCAATGTTTGGCCTTTGTGAAGCAGCCAGGCACCGACTAGTTTTCATGCTGGGGGTTTATGAGTAAGATGAAGTGAAAAACTCAAACTCAGTCACGTGTGGTGTCTGCATGGTGGCGCAGCGGTAGAGTTGCTGCCTTACAGCGCCAGAGACCCGGGTTCGATCCTGCCCAGGGGTGCTGTCTGTACGGAGTTTGCACGTTCTCCCCGTGACCACCCCGGGTGCTCCGGTTTCCTCCCACACTCCGAAGACACTCCACAGGTTTGCCGGTTGATTTGGCTTTGGTAAAAATTGTTAAATGTCCCCAGCGAGTAGGATAATGGTAGTGATCGCTGGTCGGCACGGACTCGGTGGACCGTAGGGCCTGTTTCCGCGACGTATCTCTAAACTAGGCTAAACTAAACTAATGTGATGATACAGGAAGCTGTATTTATTGAACCAAACACAAAGTGCTGCACAAACTCAGTCGGTCAGGTAGCGTCCGTAGAGGTGACGTTTTGGGTCGGGACCCTTCTTCAGTCTTCATTCCCCACCCCAAGCGTTGTCTGTATTTATTTAGGTAGTTGAGAACGCCGAATGAGCCAGCAGAGAGTGGATCAGTGTGCAAAACGAAATCATCATTTCACAGATTAAATCTGGATTTGATTTTTTTTTTTAAAGGCAAGTGCCTTGGTTGCTTTCTCAGGTGTCTATTGTGAGTGGAATATGAACAGCTTGTGTGAGTGAACTAAAACTTGTGTTTACATCAGGGAAAGGCAAGATACAATCAGATCTAATTAGATTCAGGCTCCAAATGCTGTAAGTGTGGGAGATATCAATCTATCTGAACCAGAATGGTCTAATGACTTAGTTAAAATGTTAAACTACATTCACTACAACAGTGTCTCAAGGCTTTCGACTTTAGAAATACAGTGCAGAAACAGGCCATTCGGCCCACATAGTCAGGTCCAACCAGCGATCGACTCGTACATCAGTACCATCCTACACACTAGGGACAATTTACTATTTACAGAAGCCAATTAACCTACAAACGACGTCTTTGGAGTGTGGGAGGAAACCAGAGCAACTGGAGAAAACCCACACGGTCACAGGGAGAACGTACAATCTCCATACAGACAGCACCCGTAGTCAGGATCGAACATGGGGTCTCTTGCGCTGTGAGGCAGCAACTCTACTGCTGAATCACTGTGCCACTGTGTTTGTTTTGGTTATAAGATTATATTCATTTTTAGTCTTTTTCTGACTGGACGACACGCAAACAATAGGTTTTATCTAGGTACACGTGACAGTAATAATAAACAAACAGTGCAAAACTTTGTGAATGACCAGCACAGGCATGAAGGGCTGAATGGTCTCTTCTTAGGGTCACGGGAGCAACTGAAGTGGAGCTACACATTTTTTGTGCAGAGCACACGGATGAAGATGTCACGATCAGAATCCAAAGATGGCCGCCTTGATCGCCTTGCTGCCCATTGCATTCAATAACAAAATTCAGAAACTTTGCTAAGAGGACGTTGTTTTGCAAATTATTTTTGTTTGAATTCCCCAGGATTGTGGAGAAAGGATATTACAGTGAGCGGGATGCAGCTCATGCTGTGAAACAGATCCTGGAAGCTGTGGAGGTGAGTCATGTTTGACACATCTCTCTCTCTCGGTCTCACCCTCCTTCTCACCTCCCTCACCCTCCCCCCTAGAACCTCCTCTCATGCAATCCTGGCTCTGTGCAAATCAGGCAATTTAATGTGTGACATTTTGTGGTTGGGAAGCACCCCTGAGTTGCTTTGTTCTGAGTCAGAGTGGTCCACTCAATGAAAGTTGGATTGACTTAGCTTCCTGTTTAGCTGATAAGAAATAATGGTACCAAACAAACAAACCATTTTCAGTACCGTGACACCCCCCTCTGATGACTGCACTCTTGCATATTTATTTTGTTTGTGTATGTCAGGTTTTTGTTTTTATACAGTTGTAAGGAAACAAGTTTCAAGAAAGTCAAAGAGAAACAAGCTAGGTGCTGTGGAGGGCAAGTCAATTGATGTTTTAAGGCTGAGATTAACAGATTCTTGATTAGTAAGGGTGTCAGGGGTTGTGGGGAGAAGGCAGGAGAAGGGTTGAGAGGGAAAGACAGATCAGCCATGATTGAACGGCGGAGTAGAATTGATGGGCCGAATGGCCTAATTCTGCTCCTGTATGGACTTATGAACAAATGAGGTCCATACCATGCACAGAGGGAAAGTGTGACTAGCACAGACATGAAGGGCTGAATGGCCTCTTCCTGCAAAAAAAGACACAAAGTGCTGGAGTAACTCAGCGGGTCTGGCGGCACCTGATGCCTTTCACTGAAGATGATTTTTAGGGTCGGCACCATTCTTCAACACTCTGAAGAAGGTTCCCGATCCCGAAACATCACCTATCCATGTTCTACAGAGATGCTGTGTGACATAGAACATAGAACAGTACAGCACAAGCACTGGCCCTTCGGCCCACAATGTCTGTGCCGAACATGATGCCGAGGCCATCACTTATCTACCGGCCCATAATCCATATCCTTCCAATCCCTGCACAACCATATGCCTACCCAAATGTCTTTTAAATGCCACAAACGTATCTTCCTCAACCACCACCCATATCTGCATGTTCCAGGCACTCACCACCAAAGATAATAGAGCAGAGCAAGATAGACCACTCGACCCTAAACACCGTAGTATGTCATGGCACCATTTTAGTAGGCAGAAACTTGCAGAAACGTTTTAAAAGAAAAATAACAAAAATCTGCGAATTGATAGATGAGATATATTCTGCATTTTTATGGTATCATCACACATACTGTTCCCTCAAAACACTGATTACACTGTGAGCGGCATAGCGAACGGTGGGTTTTGCCTACTAAAATGGCGGACGTTACGCTCCTTTGCGTACTACACTTCAGTATAGGCGGTTTTTAACGGAGTGGTTCATCTTGCTCCTCTAGTATCTTTGCTCACCACCCTCTGTGTAAAAAAAACTGGCCCCGCACATCTCCTTTAAACTTTGACATACTGAGTTACTTCAGCACTTTATGTCGTTTTATTTGTAAACCAGTATCTGCAGTTCCCTGTATCACCACTGGCCTATTCCTACACCGAGTTAAGACAGAGATGAAGAGATTTTCATTTCTTCGCTGTGGGTTGTGAATCTTTTGAACTCTCTACCAAAAAGGTTAGTGAGCCAAAGCCTATGAAGATTAGATTTCTAAGAAGCAAAAGGTGGAAGGTAATCAAGATAAATGGGAATGGGAAGCTCAATTGCATCATCCTGATCTTATTAAATGGTGGAACAGTCTGAATGTTGCCAAGACTCAAGGGCCATGGCTCTCGGGAGTGACTGGGCAGAATACTACTTTGTTCCTTGCAGCGCGAGAGGTTGAGGCGTGATTTTATAGAGATGTAATAAGATCATGAGGGGAATAGATAGGGTGAATGTAATTTTACCCAGAGTAGCCCAATTGCATAGATTTAAAATGAGAGGGGCAAGATTTAATATGAACCTGAGGGACAACTTTTTCACACAGTGATGGGTATATGGAACGAGCTGCCGGAGGGGGTAGTTGAGGCAGTTACTGTTGAAGCATGTAGACAGGTATATGGATAGGACAGGTTTAGAGGGTTATGGGCTGAACGCAGGCAGGTGGGACTAGTGTAGATTGTTCATGTTGGTTGGACAATAGACAATAGACGATAGGTGCAGGAGTAGGCCATTCGGCCCTTCGAGCCAGCACCGCCATTCAATGTGATCATGGCTGATCATTCTCAATCAGTACCCCGTTCCTGCCTTCTCCCCATACCCCCTATCCTTAAGAGCTCTATCTAGCTCTCTCTTGAATGCATTCGGGGAATTGGCCTCCACTGCCTTCTGAGGCAGAGAATTCCACAGATTCACAACTCTCTGACTGAAAAAGTTTTTCCTCATCTCAGTTCTTAGTTGGTGTGTGCAAGTTGGGCTGAAGGGCCTGTTTCCACACTGTATGACTCTATCCGTAGGGCACATGGAAATGCAGAGAATTTGTGTCACGTACAGGCAGATGAGAGCAATTTAACTTGGCAGCAGGACATTGTGGATCGAAGTGTCTGTTCCTATGCTACACTGTTCTATTTTTCTAATACAGTTCCAACCTTGACTTTGCAGAATGGGTTCCTGAAATAAATGTGTGGTTGCACAGGTTGGTGAATTGAGTAGGAATGAGTAGGTTAACCTATGATGAGCATTTAACGGCACTGGGCCTCCACTCGCTGGAGTTTAGAAGAATAAGGACCTCATTGAAACATACAGAATACTGAAAAGCTTGGATAGAGTGGATGTGGAGAGGATGTTTCCACTAGTGGGAGAGTCAAGGACTAGAGCTCATAGCCTCAGAACTAAAGGCCGTTCTTTTAGGAAGGAGATGAGGAGAAATTTATTTAGTCAGAGTGTGGTGAATCTGTGGAATTTTTACCACAGAAGGCCAAGTCAGTGGATAATTTTTAAGGCAGAGATAGATAGATTCTTGATTAGTACGGGTGTCAGAAGTTATGGGCAGAAGGCAGGAGAATGGGGTTAGGAGGGAGGGATAGATCAGCCATGACTGAATGGCGGGGTAGACTTGATGGGCCGAATTGCCGAATTCTACTCCTATCACTAATGACCTTTTGAATTAAGATTTTTGTGCTGATAGAACGGAAAACTCCTGGCCATTTCAAATTACTTTGAAGGTAGTTGTGGGACCGCATTATCTCCCCCCTACCTTAACTGTCCTAGAAATCATTTTTGCCGGATAGGAACACAGAATTTGGAGGCATTAAACCCTCAAACCTGTGTTAACATTCGTGGCTGATGGAACCACGGCAGATTTTACATAGCAGAACCATAAGTTAATAAGTTCTAGGAGCAGAATTAGGTCATTCAGCCCATCAAGTCTACTCCGCCATTCAATCATGGCTGATCTATCTTTCCCTCTCAACCCCATTCTCCGGCCTTCCCCCCATAACCCCTGACACCCGGACTAATCATGAATCTGTCAATCTCTGCCTTAAAAACATCCATTGATACGGCCTCCACAGCCGTTTGTGGCAGTGAATCCCACAGATTCACCACCCTCTGATCAAAGAAAATCCTCCTCATCTCCTTTCTGAAGGTACATCCTTTTATTCTGAGGCTGTGGCCTCTGGTCCTAGGTTCTCCCACTAGTAGAAACAAAACCAGAATATTTTCAAACATTAAAGTGTCATTATGGTTTACAAAAAAAGACAGACAAAGTGCTGGAGTAACTCTGTGGGTCAGGAAGCATCTCTGAAGAACATGGATAGGTGACTTTCCGAGTCCGGGCTCTCCTTCAGACAACTAAATGGGCCCTCTTTTCAGACAGAGGCCGGTGGGGTACACGAGCTGTCTAAAGAAGTCCATCAGAGATAGGAGTAGAATGAGGCCATTCAGCCCATCAAGTCTACTCCGCCATTCAATCATGGCTGATCTATCTTTCCCTCTCAGTCGCATTCTCCGGCCTTCTTCCCATAACCCTTGGCACCCCTGGCTTTATCTTGCACTAAACGTTATTCCATTTATGGTGTATCTACAGTATATACTGAGAAAGGCTGGATTGCAATCATGTATTGTCTTTCCACTGACTGCTTAGCACGCAACAAAAGCTTTTCACTGTACCTCGTTACACATGGCAATAAACTAAACTAAACTAAACCCGTACTAATCACGTTTTCTATGTTCTTATGAAGAGAACATGTTCTGGTTCACGAGTCAAGTGTTCAATTGTAATATATACCAACAATGGAACAATGAAATTCTTATTTGCAGCAGCATAACGGATCTGTAAACACAATACTTTAAGATAACACATAATAAACCAAAAAGATACAATAAATCATAATGAATAATAATTAGATAAATTCAATCATTATTATCACCTTAACTACTTTGGTAAAGAGATCTATGCCGTTCCATGGTCTTCTAAGACCTAAATTGCACAATCTTTTTTTCCCAGTGTTAGGGAATCAAGAACTGGGCAAAGGTTTGAGAGGAGAACGATTTAATAGACAACTTTTTCACACAGAGGGTGGTGGCTGTGTGGAACGCGCTGCCAAAGGAAGTAATGAGGCAGGTACAAAAACAAGATGTAAAAGACATCTGGACACATGCATGGGGAGGAAAATAACTGCCTCACTGTAAGAAAATAACTGCAGATGCTGGTACAAATCGAAGGTATTTATTCACAAAATGCTGGAGTAACTCAGCAGGTCAGGCAGCATCTCAGGAGAGAAGGAATGGGTGATGTTTCGGGTCGAGACCTTTCTTCATAGAGGGATATCGGCCAACTGGAACTACCTTAGATGGGGCATATTGGTTGGCAAGGACGAGTTGGGCCAAAGGGCCTGTTTCCGTGTTGTATGCTGCTCTAACCTCCCAAAATGAATGATCTTGCTATGGTCAATGATAGCACACGAACAGCATTCATAGAACGGAACATAGAACAGTGTAGCACAGGGACCCACAATATCTGTGCCGAACATGATGTCAAATTAAACTCAACTCCTCTGCCTGTACATGATCCATATCTCTCCATTCCCTGACTATCCATGTGTAAATCTAAAAGCCTCTTAAATGCTAACCCTGAGGGTCCAATCCCTAATGGCTAAACATTGCAGTGATCCACCATGTGATTTTATTCCAACTTTATTGTCCACTGACACGACACTGCCAGAGGGATGTACTCAATGTGTTTTTCATTGAGCTTATGTTCTGCTATCTTCAGCATTGGGAACGCCGGCTCATTCCCTTGACAAATAACACATGAAGGCACTATCTGGAGTGTGAATGAATGAGAGGGCTTGAGAGGACAGAGATTAGTCTGGATGTTCTCCCAAAGGGAGTTACAAGAACTAGCAGGCATGGTCTCAGTACAAAACGTCAATGACTTTCATATGAAGAAAGACTGGATAGACTAGGCTTATACTCGCTGGAATTTAGAAGACTGAGGGGGGATCTTATTGAAACATATTACATTCTTAAGGGGTTGGAGAGGCTAGATGCGGGAAGATTGTTCCCGATGTTGGGGAAGTCCAGAACCAGGGGTCACAGCTTAAGGATAAGGGGGAAGTCTTTTAGGACCGAGATGAGAAAACATTTCTTCACACAGAGAGTGGTGAGTCTGTGGAATTCTCTGCCACAGAAGGTAGTTGAGGTCGGTTCATTGGCTATATTTAAGAGGGAGTTAGATGTGGCCCTTGTGGTTAAAGGGATCAGTGGGTATGGAGAGAAGGCAGGTACAGGTTACTGAGCTGGATGATCAGCCATGATCATATTGAATGGCGGTGCAGGCTCGAAGGGCCGAATGGCCTACTCCTGCACCTATTTTCTATGTTTCTATGTTTCTAATCACTTAGAACTAAGAAGAGGAGTTTCTTCTGTCTGAGGGTCATGAATCTTTGGGATTATATATAGGCGGCACGGGGGCGCAGCAGTAGAGTTGCTGCCTTACAGCGAATGCAGCGCCAGAGACCCGGGTTTGTTCCCGACTACGGGTGCTGTCTGTACGGAGTTTGTACGTTCTACCTGTGATCTGTGTGGGTTTTCTCCGAGATCTTCAGATTCCTCCAAAGATGTACAGGTATTTACCAAGCCAGTTAATTGGCTTGGTAAATGTAAAAATTGTCCCCAGTGTGTGTAGGATAGCGTTAATGTGTGCAGGGATCAATGGTTGGTGCGGACCCGGTGGGCCAAAGGACCTGTTTCTGACCTGCATCTCTAAACTGAACTAGACTAAACTAAACTAAACAGAGGTGATTAGTGTAGAGTAGTTGTGTTTAGTTTAGTTTTAGCGATACAGCTTGAAAACAGACCCTTTGCCCACTCTGAGGATCCTTCATTGCTTCTACTCTGGGGCTGTAGAGAGCATCCTGTCCGGCAACATTACAGACTGGTTTGGGAACAGCTCTGCCCAGGACAGGATGGCCCTGCAGAGAGTAGTGCGTTCGGCAGAACGCACCATGGGAACTACACTCGTCCCCCTGCAGGACCTATACATCAGGAGGTGCAGATCCAGAGCAAGCAAGATTATGAGGGACCCCTGCCACCCAAGTAACGGACTGTTCCAGATGCTACGGTCAGGCAAACGCCTCCGCTGTCACGCTGTGAAAACGGAGAGGATGAGATGGAGTTTCTTCCCACGGGCCATCAGGACTGTCAACTTTTATAACTCTAGAGACTAAATTTTGTCTACACTATAGTAACTTTATTAACTTTATTTATATGTAACTGTAATTCTTTTTTTGCACAATCCGCAGGCATTGCCACTTTCATTTCACTGCACATCGTGTATGTGTATGTGACAAATAAACTTGACTTCACTTGAGTCTACGCCGACCAATGATTACTAGTTCTATCCTACACACTGGGACAATTTACAGATGCCAATCAATGTTCAGACCTGCACGTCTTTGGAATTTGGGAGGAAACCGGAGTTTAGTTTTGAATTGCCCAGATAAACTAATCTCATCAGCATGAACATGATCCATCACCCTCCATTCTCTGCATGTCTATGTGCCTTTCTAAAAGCCTCTTAAATGCTCCTATTGTATAAGCCCCCACAACCACGCTTGGCAATGCCTTCCATTCCTATCATATCTGCCTCCCTTCCCCCCTAGACTCTGTGTGAAGCCGGGTTCTGGCTCGAAATGTCACCTCTCCATGTTCTCCAGAGATGCCACCTGACCTGCTGAGTTACTCCAGCGCTTTGTGTCTACCTATCCATGTTCTCCAGAGATGCTACCTGACCTGCTGAGTTACTCCAGCGCTTTGTGTCTATCTTCGCCACTTTTGATTTTCATTTACCAATGGACATTGGTGAACACCAGGCATTATATACGTGGGAAACATCTGATTTAGTTTTTAGTTTAGTTTAGATATACAGCGCGGAAACAGGCCCTTCTGCCCACCAAGTCCGCACCGACCAGCGATCCCCGCACACTAGCACTATCCTACACATTAGGGACAATTTTACCAAAGCCAAATAACCTACAAACCTGTATGTCTTTGGAATGTGGAAAGAAACCGGAGCACCCGGAGAAAACCCACGCGGTCACAGGGAGGAGGTACAAACTCCATTGCAGACGGCACCCGTAGTCAGGATCTAACCCGGGTCTCTGGCGCCGTAAGGCACCGACTGTTGTGCTGCCCACCATGCTGCCAAAACCCATCGGTAGGGTTCCCTGTCCTTTAATGTGTCCTTTAGCGGTCTGTGCTGTAAACCGCTGGAGATTTGACTGCTCTCAGCTCCTGGCAACTCCACTGTGGGTGGATGCAGAGTCAGCTAAACCTCCTTGCGCTCTGTACCAGCTTGCGAAGTGCGGAGACAATCACTACAGGCATCAAACAACCCTCGCTGCCACCAGCTGCATGGAAGTGAAACAATTCTTTCCCCTCATAGGACAGCCTCCATTTTACCTCATGTTTCAAGGGTCCATGCATCAAATTTGTTTCCTAGGAGACCGAATCCCACAGCAGAACCGGAATATTTTTTGAATATTAAAGGGTCATAATGGCCAGTAGTAAACTGCATTAACAGAGAAAGATGGTTTTAATATCTTACAAAGCACAATAATTATCCTTTATATTTGAGGCTGAATGGTTGGAAATTAAGCGTTATCTGCATGGATTAAAGCTACATCCATCCACCAGTTAATTTATTTTATTTTTTTCCACCGTTACATAAACTTGAAGTGACATTGGTCTGTTTCCCCCCCCCCCCCCCCCCCAGATATCTTGTTTCCTGGCTGAATTTTAATTGTGCATCATTTAGAATCCCTGCTAGTCCCAAAGTAGAACTTGTAACAGTGGGGCAAAACAAATAGACAACCTGTGTGGAACCGTTTTCTTCTTTTATTCTGTCTGACCAAACTGAAACAAAAGCTTAATTACCTCTTCTGGGAGTCAGGGACGAAGCCAGTGTGAATGTCGGGGACTCACCAGTGAACTCACTGGGCCCACATTGTCTCCAGATGTGACTGGAGCACATGCAGCAATTACAGGGCCGCAGATTAGAATTTTTGTCTGAAAAAAAACACAAAAGGCTGCAGGCATTCGGAATTAAACATTTTGAGAAAAGGCAGAACATATTGGGCAGGTTCTGTGGAGAGACAAAAACATCTCGGGTCTCTGACCTTTCAGCGGAGGCACTGTGGCGCAGCGGTAGAGTTGCTGCCTCACAGCGCCAGAGACCCGGGTTGACCCCTGACCTCATCTGTCTGTGTGGGGTTTGTACGTTCTTTTATAAGGTCATAAGGAATAGGAGTAGAATTAGGCCTTTCGGCCCATCAAGACTACTCCACCATTCAATCATGGCTGATCTATCTCTCCCTCCCAACCCCATTCTCCTGCCTTCTCCTCATAACCTCTGACACCTGTTACTAATCAAGAATCTCTCTAAATCTGCCTTAAAAATATCCACTGACTTGGCCTCTGCAGCCTTCTGTGGCAAAGAATTCCACAGATTCACCACCCTCTGACTTAAAGAAATTTCTCCTCATCTCCTTCCTAAAAGAACGTCCTTTAATTCTGAGACGATAATCTCTAGTCCTAGACTCTCCCACTAGTGGAAACATCCTCTCCACAAGCCTTTCACAATTCTGTAAGTTTCAATGAGGTCCCCCCTCATTCTTCTAAACTCCAGCGAGTACAGGCCCAGTGTCTACAAACGCTCATCATATGTTAACCCACTCATTCCTGGGATCATTCTTGTAAACCTCCTCTGGACCCTCTCCAGAGCCAGCACATCCTTCCTCAGATATGGGGCCCATCAAAGCAAGCAAGCGTGCTTGCAAGAGGGAGAGGGAAAGAGCAGGAGGGACAGACTGGGCTTGTATTCACTGGAATTTAGAAGGATAAGAGGGGATCTTATAGAAACGTATAAAATTATAAGCTAGATGCAGGAAAAATGCTGCCAATGTTGGGGGAGTCCAGAACCAGGGGCCACAGTCTAAGAACAAAGGGGAGGCCATTTAAAACTGCGATGAGAAAAAGCTTTTTCACCCAGAGAGTTGTGAATTTGTGGAATTCTCTGCACACAGAAGGCAGTAGAGGCCAATTCACTGGATGAATTTTAAAGAGAGTTAGATAGAGCTCTAGGGGCTAGCGGAATCAAGGGATTTGGGGAGAAGGCAGGCACGGGTTACAGATTGTGGATGATCAGCCATGATCACAATGAATGGCGGTGCTGGCTCGAAGGGCCAAATGGCCTCCGGCACCTATTTTCGATGTTTCTATGTTACTGATCAGCAAAGCATGATGTTCCCTATTTGTGCTGTCAGTAGTTTTAGTTTAGTTTAGTTTAGTTTAGAGATATAGCGCGGAAACAGGCCCTATGGCCCACCAAGTCCGCGCCGACCAGCGATTCCCGTCGGCTAGCACTATCCGACACACGAGGGACAATTTACGAATAACTTACAAACTGTACGTCTTTGGAGTGTGAGAGGAAGCCAGAGCACCCGGAGAAAACCCACGCGGTCACGGGAAGAACGTACAGACTCCGTTCCAGACAGCACCCGTTATCAGGATCGAACTTGAGTCTCTGGGGCTGTAAGGCAGCAACTCTACCGCTGAGCCGCCCTTTACATGGAACAGATTGATGATAGCTTTAAGTCTTGATAGCTATTGTCTTCATGTGGACGTGGAAGGTTAGCATGCCATCTAGATTTACTCTATCAGCAATTTGTAGCTGCTGAAGGTCCTGGTCAGGGTGCCTCTGATGCTCCCTTCCTCAGCCTGATGTCTGTGGCAAGGAGGCTCCTTTTCAACTTCCATTCCCTGAAATATTTCCACCATTGTGGTAAGGACCCTATTCAACGTTAACTTGATGTTCCTGAATTTGGCACAGTGGCGCAGCTGGTAGAGCTGCACCCGCACAGCGCCGGACACCCAGATTCAATCCTGACCTCGGGTGCTGTCTGTGTGGAGTTCGACTGTATGGGTTTCCTCCGTGTGCTCTGGTTTCCTCCCATGAACCAAAGACGTGCGGGTTTGTAGGTTAATTGGCCCCTGGTGTGTCAGCAATGGATGAACTAGTGTGAACGGGTGATCATTAGTCAGCATGGACAATGTGAGCTGAAGGGCCTGTTTCTATACTGTATGTCAAGCAGCATCTGAAGAGGGAATGGGCAGATGACGTTTCAGGTCGGGATCCTTCTTCAAACTAATTGGAGCAGGGAGGAGAAAGCATAAAAAGAGAGGTGGGGCAAAAAAATACCTCTAATCAGTCTGAAGTAGGGTTCCAATCAGAAATGTCATCTGTCCTTTGCTTCCACAGATGCTGCCTGACCTGATGAGTTCCTCCGGCACTTGATGTGGAACATTAAACACTACAAAAATGAACATGCTGATGCTGGTTTAATCATAATCATAATAATAATCATAATCATAATCGTAATTTATTAGCCAAGTATGTTTTGCAACATAAGTGGAATTTGGTTTGCCATACAGTCATGGTTTACATAAAAGTGCTGGAGTAATTCATGGGCCTGGCAGTGGCTGTGGAGAATATGGATAGTCTCAGTCTGAAGGAGGGTCCTGACCAGATCGATGATCGGTGTGGACCCGGTAGGCCGAAGAGCCTTTGAAGAATGGGTATTAAATACTGGCATTGTCAGCAATGTCATCCATTTTGATTCATTAATTGAATTGAGTCAGCCCACCGAGTCCACGTCAACCATCCATCACCTGTCCATTCTAGTTCTGCGTCATCACACTTTCTCATCCACTCCCTGCACACCAGGGGCAATTTACAGAGGCTAATCAACCTACAAACCCACACATCTATGGAATGTGGGAGGAAACCGGAGCACCCGGAGGAAGCCCATGCGAACACAGGGAGAATGTGCAAACTCCACACAGACAGCACCCGAGGTCTGGATCTCTGGCGCTGTGAGGCAGCAGCTCTACCAGCTGCGCCACTGTGCCAAATTCACAGAGACAAATAGTTCAGGGAGAATAGGATCCTGAACACAATTGTGTAAATCATTCTGGAAATGAAACTTGAAAAGAAGACTCCTCATCACCAACACCATGCTGACACCATGCTGGGGGTGGGTCAGAAGCACCAGCTGTACCACTATGCCGCCTTTGTTGTTAAGTATGTTGTTGGTTTCGTTTTTAGTTCAGAGATACAGCGCGGAAACAGGTCCTTCGGCCCACAGACCCCACACAGACCAACGTTCTCCGCACACTAACATTAACCATCCCACACACACCGGGGACAATTTGCAATTTTACCGGAGCCATAAATTAGCCCGGAATGGCGGGACTGTCGTATGTTGAAAGGCTGGAGCGATTGGGCTTGTATACACTGGAATTTAGAAGGATGAGGGGGGATCTTATTGAAACATATAAGATAATTAGGGGATTGGACACATTAGAGGCAGATAACATGTTCCCAATGTTGGGGGAGTCCAGAACAAGGGGCCACAGTTTGAGAATAAGGGGTAGGCCATTTAGAACGGAGATGAGGAAGAACTTTTTCAGTCAGAGGGTGGTGAAGGTGTGGAATTCTCTGCCTCAGAAGGCAGTGGAGGCCAGTTCGTTGGATGCTTTCAAGAGAGAGCTGGATAGAGCTCTTAAGGATAGCGGAGTGAGGGGGTATGGGGAGAAGGCAGGAACGGGGTACTGATTGATAGTGATCAGCCATGATCGCATTGAATGGCGGTGCTGGCTCGAAGGGCTGAATGGCCTACTCCTGCACCTATTGTCTATTGTCTATTGTCTATTAAACCTGTACGTCTTTGGAGTGTGGGAGGAAACCGGATATCATGTTCCCAATGTTGGGGGAATCCAGAACAAGGGGCCACAGTTTAAGAATAAGGGGTAGGCCATTTAGAACTGAGATGAGGAAAAACTTTTTCAGTCAGAGAGTTGTGAATCTGTGGAATTCTCTGCCTCAGAAGGCAGTGGAGGCCAATTCTCCGAATGCATTCAAGAGAGAGCTAGATAGAGCTCTTAAGGATAGCGGAGTCAGGGGGTATGGGGAGAAGGCAGGAACGGGGTACTGATTGAGAATGATCAGCCATGATCACATTGAATGGCGGTCCTGGCTCGAAGGGCCGAATGGCCTCCTCCTGCACCTATTGTCTATTGTCTATTATCCCGAAGAAAACCCACGCAGGTCACGGGGAGAGCATGCAAACTCCTTACAGACAGCACCCGTAGTCGGGTTCGAACCCTGGTCTCTGGCGCTGTAAGGCAGCAGCTCTCACGCTGTGCCACGGTGCCGCCCATGAGGATGGGTTGTCTCTCACTGGCAAGTCGTTTCCTTGGTACAGTGAGAACGGAGACTTGTGGATCTTTCGTTTTTAATCTGTGAGGTATCAACGTTGTGCAGGCATTGAACTCGACAATCCATTTCCCATTACTGGAGACTGCAGGACAATGCAGGGCGTTGCTAGGCAACTATTAATTGGAGAGATGCAAGAAGCAGAGGGCAATAAGCAGGCACAGATCCCACGAAATGAGAATATTGAGAAAATCTGCATTTCCTTTGAATGCACAAAGTTCTTTATTTCAATAACAAGATATTAGTGCCATTGCCCATTTGTGGACATACATGCACAAGTTGAAAGGGACCATCCACAGCGATGGAATTGAGTCCGCCCTGCATCTTACGCACACTTATGTAACTTGACAGATGCTGCTGTGATAAAGTGTCATGTTGACAAATACACATTCTCTCTGGCAGACTTTCACTGCAAATCAACAAGATTTGTGTGGGTTTGTGGACACAGTTACAGCTGAGTGTTGTGCCAGGGAGTTTTAGCTCTGTCTCGATCAGTCTCCCGCGCTGTTCCATAAGATGAGGCAAAACCCAGGAACGAGCAGGCGTTGGAGGTGCAAGAGATGGCTGGATTCTGGTAGGTGGGAGGGAACGGGAAATGCAGTCGGACACAATAGACAATAGACAATAGGTGCAGGAGTAGGCCATTCGGCCCTTCGAGCCAGCACCACCATTCAATGTGATCATGGCTGATCATTCTCAATCAGTACCCCATTCCTGCCTTCTCCCCATACCCCCTGACTCCACCATCCTTAAGAGCTCTATCGAGCTCTCTCTTGAATGCATTTAGAGAATTGGCCTCCACTGCCTTCTGAGGCAGTGAATTCCACAGATTTACAACTTTCTGACTGAAAAGGTTTTTCCTCATCTCCGTTCTAAATGGCCTACCCCTTATTCTTAAACTGTGGCCCCTGGTTCTGGACTCCCCCAAATTGGGAACATGTTTCCTGCCTCTAATGTGTCCAACCCCTTAATAATTTTATATGTTTCGATAAGATCCCCTCTCATCCTTCTAAATTCCAGTGTATACAAGCCTAGCCGCTCCAGGCTTTCAACATATGACAGTCCCGCCATTCCAGGAATTAACCTAGTAAACCTATGCTGCACGCCCTCAATAGCAAGAATGTCCTTCCTCAAATTTGGAGACCAAAACTGCACACAGTACTCCAGGTGCAGTCTCACTAGGGCCCTATACAACTGCAGAAGGACCTCTTTGTTCCTATACTCAACTCCTCTTGTTATGAAGGCCAACATTCCATTGGCTTTCTTCACTGCCTGCTGTACCTGCATGCTTCCTTTCAGCGACTGATGCACTAAGACACCCAGATCTCGTTGTACATCCCCTTTTCCTAACTGGTCTTCCTAACGTAGGAAGAAAGCAGCAAGTGGCTTGGAGGGGGTGAAGAGAATAGATCGGGTGAATGCACAGTCTTTTACCCAGAGTAGGCGAATCAAGAACCACAGGACACAGAGTCGTGGAGTAATACAGCATGGAAACAGGCCCTTCGTCCAACTTGTCCAGGTCGACCAAGCTGCCCCATCTAAGCTAGTCCCATTTGCCCAGATTTGCCCCATCTATACACTAAAACTCTCGTTTGTTTGTTTGTTTGTTCCTGAACAACAGCCAAAACGGTACACGACAGCGCAACAATTTTAGTTTGGTTCTAATGGAAGAAGTTTCATTGAAATCGGTGTTATATTTTTAAAGTTATTCACATTTTAAAGTTTAAATCTATCTCCTAGGGAAGGGGGGGGAGGGTGGTGGAAGGAGGAGGGGAGGGAGGATAGGAGGGGTTGAGGAGGATAGAGTGGGGGGAGGGGAAGTGGGGAGGAGAATGGGGGAGGGGAGGGGGAGGGGGGATGGGAGGGGGAGGCGAGGGGGAGGCGAGGGGGAGGAAGGAGGGGTGGGGAGGGGGAGGGGGGAAGGGGAGGTGGGAAGGGGGGACTGGGCAAGGGGGGTAGGAGGGAGGAGAGGGTGCTGCACCAATGCAGAAGAGGTTTGGGCCCAACGGGTCCACTTGATCTAGTATCCCTCTAAACCTTTCCTATCCATGCACCTGTCCAAGGCTGAAGTAGGTTGCAGTGGTGTGGGGAGCAGGAAGGAAGTGATTTGCTCAGGGCCAGAGCTGTGTTTCAACTGAGTGTAAGGGGTAACAGTCACCCAATGAACATTGGCTTCACCGTGAGTGGGCCGTGAGTGGGCCGTGAGTGGGCCGTGAGTGGGCCGTGAGTGGGCCGTGAGTGGGCCGTGAGTGGGCCGTGAGTGGGCCGTGAGTGGGCTGTGAGACCTACCTGCGTTGAGCCCATATCCTAAACCTGTCCTATCCATGTACCTGTCTAAATGTTTCTTAAAAGTTGTAACAGTACCTACTTCATTGTTTGTGAAGTGCCACAAAGTGCCTTGAAAGTCCAGGCTCTCCTTCCCTCGAAAGGCTTGTCAGATACAAAATCAGGATTTTTTTAAAGTGTTAGTTGTGAAATACTAATTTCGTTCTCAAATCCCTTTCAGTACTTGCATGAGAACGGGGTGGTCCATCGAGACCTCAAACCAGAGAATTTACTGTATGCAGATCTTTCATCAGCAGCTCCACTGAAAATAGGTAAGCCTTCGTTTAACCTAATTTAAAGTACACTTTGCTTCTGAAGTTCAGGTGATCTAGTTGTTATTGCACTATATGGGCGGCACAGTGGCGCAGCAGTAGAGTTGCTGCCTTATAGCGAATGCAGCGCCTGAGACTCAGGTTCGATCCTGACTACGGGCGCCGTCTGTACGGAGTTTGTACGCTCTTCCCGTGACCTGCGTGGGTTTTCTCCGAGATCTTCGGTTTCCTCCCACACTCCAAAGACGTACAGGTATGTAGGTTAATTGACTGGATAAATGTAAAAATTGTTCCTAATGTGTGTAGGATAGTGTTAATGTGTGGGGATCGCTGGGCGGCGCGGACCCGATGGGCTCTAAATCTAAATCTAAATCTAAAATCTAAACCGCTGCCTCACAGCGCCAGAGACCCGGGTTTGATCCTGTGTGGAGTTTGCGCATTTCCCACCTGTGACCGTGTGGGCATCCTCCCACATCCCAAAGACGTGCAGGTGTGTGGGTTAACTGACCCTCTGTAAATTGCCCCTAATGTGTAGGGAGTTGATAACATGGGACAGGTGTGAGCAAGTGATTAATGGTCGGCATGGACTCTGTGGGCCGAAGGGCCTGTTTCCCTGCTGTATACCTAAACCAAACTCAACAAATTCATTTTTGCCGTCAATGTTGTTGGACGGCAAAGAGGACATTTCAAATCACAAATTTTCTGGGAGTTCAGTGACCCGAAATGTAGCTCAGTTTCCCTCCCCGTCGGTACTAGCTGACTGAAAGTATTTTCTAGTTTAATTTAGTTCAGAGATACAGAGCAGAAACAGGCCTTTCATCCCAAGGAGTCTGTGCCGGCCTGCGATCCCCACACACTAGCACCATCCTACACACAAGGGACAATTTACAATTTTACTGCGCAAATTATCCTACAAAACCTGTACATCTTTGGAGTGTGGGAGGAAACCAGTGCACCCAGAGAAGACCCACGAGAACGTACAAGCTCGGTACAGACAACCCCCTTAGTCAGGATCGAACCCGGGTCTCTGGCACTGTAAGGCAGCAACTCTAGCGCTGCCTCACCGTGCCACCCGTCTCCTGCGCCTTCCATTTTAATGGCATCCTTCCTATAGCCGGGAGACCAGATCTGCCCTCTACAGCACCTGGTATTCCCAGACAGTCTCCCATCTAAGTGCTAACCAGGCCTGTTGTCCCATTAGTATTTAATATGATTTCCAAGTTCTTACTGTCAGTAGTAATCAGCTCGCAAACAGGAGAGAGCTCCCCATCCAAGAGCAAAGGGATGAAGCAAATACCAGATCTGTTTCCTTAATATTTTGATATTTTAATAACTTTGTTCTACAGTGGCTGAATATCTTCACCGATTGAATCAGTAGGGAAATCCTGCCTCACGTTTTTAGATGTATTAATGCAACTCTGTGAATTTCTGCGGCTATAAATCATTATAAAAATCGAGAAAATCCCTGACAACGGGAAATTTGTTTCCCTAAAGAAAACTCTCATAATGTAAGTCAGCTACTCTGTCACCTCATTGAAGGTTTTCTTTAAAAAAACACCCATGTTACTTCTGTTCAGTTTAGGTCAGGGACACAGCAAGGAAACAGGCCCTTCAAACCACCCGAGTCCATGCTGACCATCGATTGCCAGTTCACATTAGTTCTCTGTTACCCCATTTTCTAATCCACTCCCCGCACACTAGGGGCGATTTTTACAGGGGCCAATTAACCTACAAACCCGAAGATAGACACAGATAGCTGGAGTAACTCAGCATGACAGGCAGCATCTCTGGAGAGAAGGAATGGGTGACGTTTCGGATCAAGACCCTTCTTCAGTCCCCGCTGAGTTACTCCAGCTTTTTGTGTCTATCTTCGGTTTAAACCAGCAGCTGCTGTTCCTTCCTGCACAACCTACAAACCTGCACTTCTTTGAGATGTGGGATGAAAATGGGGCACCCGAAGGCAACCCAGGCGGTCTCAGGGAGAACGTGCGAACTCCACACAGAAAGGATTGGGCATCATGGCCAGCATGGGCATGTTGGGCCGAAGGGCCTGTTTCTATGCTGCACCACTCTATATAAAAATCAAAATGAATCTAAATGAAAACATTGAAGCATTGACAAATAATTGAACATATTAAAATAAATTAAGATGAATTACACTTATCCGAGCTAACATTTTCCACAGTGTTGGCAGCCCTGCTGCACCCTGGAGTAAGGCTGAGAGCAGATGCTAAATGCCCTTGGATCTCTTGACCCTCAATGCTGGGCACTTTCTTCCTTTCAGACTTACAGCTTGCCATTTACTTGTCACGGGTCAAGAGTGTTTAATTATCATATATTACCGGCAACAGAACAATGAAATTCCCACTTGCTTCAGGCTCAAGGAGCCCATAAACACAATAATGCAAAGATAAATAAATAATAATCAATAATACGGTAAATTAATATAAGTAACCATACCAGTGCTAAAACTGGTAGAGATATGTCAGTGGTAGAGAAGTTAACGGAAACAAGTAGCTTCTGTATTCCCTCCACTGCCATCCCCCTACCCACCACCCCTCTCTCCCACCCTAGCCGCCCGACCAGTTCCACTGTTGACGGCCTTGTATCCCTCTTGTTGTCACACCTTTCCCAGCCAACAATGGGCCATAATGGGCTCCATCCATCTTTCAGTTGTTTGGTTTATTGTCACGTGTACCGAGCTACAATGAAAAGCTTTTCTCGAGGTCATCTGTTGCCGGCCTGATTTGTCTTGGCCTATCCTCGCTTCCAGTTTTTGTAACCCTCCCCCACCCCCACCCCCCACCGCTACTTTCAATCTGGAGAAGTGTTCTGACCCAAAACGCCACTTATTCGTTTTCTCCAGAGATTCTGTCTGACCTGCTGAGTTACCCCAGCTTTTTATGGGAAACAAATCTCAGGGGAGGATTAGCCAACACTCGGAGCGACTGGTTAACCAAAGTATTTAGTGGCCTTGTTCGGGGAGAGATCCTGTTTGAATTTTTTAAAGAGGTGTCAAAGTATATTGATGAGGACAGTGCAGTTGATGAAGTCCGTGTGGACTTCAGTAAGGTCTTCACAAGATCCCACATGGAAGACTAGTCCAATAAGTTAAAACCCATGGAATCCAGGACCTGAGTTTAGTTTAGTTTGGTTTAGTTTAGACATACAGCGTGGAAACAGGCCCATTGGCCCACTGTGTCCACGCCGACCAGCGATCCCCGCATACTAACACTGTCCAACACTCACTAGGGACAATTTACAATTTTACCAAAGCCAATTAACCTACAAACCTGCACGTCTTTGGAGCGTGGGAGGAAACCGGAGCACCTGGAGAAAACCTATGCGGGTCACGGGGAGAACAGACAAACTCCAGGCAGACAGAACCCCGGGTCTCTGGCGCTGTGAGACAGCAACTCAACCGCTGCGCCACCTAGGAAGAATTCTTTGGGCCGAAGATGTCCTGGTTGGGTTGCTCCTGGGCCTGGCCAAGCTGGCCATCCGCTACTCACGGCGCCAGGCAGAAGAGGGCTCAGCCCGAGCCAGCTGCCTACCCCTTTTCCGGGGTTACGTCCGCGCCCATGTAGTGTTGGAGAGGGGCTACGCGCTGTCCAAGGGCACGCTGGGGGATTTCCAGGACGGGGGATTGGATGCATCCTGGATGGGGATTGTAATATAATTGTATAATAGTTTCAATTGGTATATTTGTTTGCATAGTATTCTGGTGGTGGGTTCTGTTTTGGTTTTAATGTATTGTATATATTATTTTAATATTTGAATAAATATTTTAAATTTAGATTAAAAAAAAATTTAAATTTAAAAAAGGAAGAATTCTTTTCACCTAAAGGGTGGTTGACCTGGCTTGTCTGAGGGTGCAGTGAGACAGAGTCCCTCACTACATTTAAAATGGTATAGTCTAGCACCACAAGCACTTCATACACATACAGTCCAAGTGCAGACAAATGAATCGGTGCAGATGGGTACTCAGTGGTGAGCAGGGGCATGGTGGGCCGAATGTCCTGTTTCCGTGTGCATAGATTCCTTGACTCCACTTGCTTCAGTTTCATTCATCTTTCTTTTTATTTTTAGCTGACTTTGGTCTGTCCAAAATTGTGAACGAACAGGTTACCATGAAGACAGTATGCGGCACTCCAGGCTATTGTGGTGAGTGGAATAAGAGTCATTTCAATATCAAACAAAAGACATGACATCTGGATGCAAAGATACTCAAGGAGTTTAACCGTCGAATCCATCTGCTCCCAAAGGGGGAAAATGTCTTCTAATCTAAGCCCTGTTTATTAGGGCAGACCACCACCCTACGGCTCAAGAAATGTATTTCTTTCACGCCGAGACTGTGCCCTCTGGTTCTAGACTCTCCCACTGCTGGAAACATCCTCATCCACGCTATCCAGGCCTTTTATTTTTCGGAGTTCATGTGTATCTTACTGGGCGCATTGAGAGACGTGTGACACAGGCACATATGGAAGGTGTGTTAAACAGCCTGTTTTTTTATCTTTGAGAAGTGTCAGATTTGCTGCCTTCGTTCTAATCTTTTTCCTGTCACAGTCAACAGTCATTGTAACAGGGAAAGGGTGCTGTCTGTGCGAAGTGCTGCCTGTACGGAGGTTGTACGTTTGTACGTTCTCCCCGTGACCTACATGGGCTTTCTCCAGGTGCTCCAGTTTCCTCCCACGCTCCAAAGACGTGCAGGTTTGTAGGTTAATTGGTTTTGGTAAAATTGTAACATTATAACCAAGATGGAATCGGGTGGTCCGGAGCAAAGAGGGGTGATTGATAATCCATGATTTACAAGAATGATCCCAATGAGTAGGTTAACCTATGACGAGCGTTTGTCGGCACTGGGCCTGCACTCGCTGGAGTTTAGAAGAATGAGAAGGGACCTCATTGAAACGTACAGAATAGTGATAGGCTTGGATAGAGTGGATGTGGAGAGGATGTTTCCACTAGTGGGAGAGTCTAGGACTAGAGGTCGTAGCCTCAGAATTAAAGGACGTTCTTTTAGGAAGGGGATGAGGAGAAATTTCTTTAGTCAGAGGGTGGTGAATCTGTGGAATTCTTTGCCACAGAAGGCTGTGGAGGCCAAGACTGTGGATATTTTTAAGGCAGAGATAGATCGATTCTTGATTAGTACGGGTGTCAGAGGTTATGGGGAGAAGGCAGGAGAATGGGGTTAAGAAGGAGAGATAGATCAGTCATGATTGAATGGCGGAGTAGACTTGATGGGCCGAATGGCCTAATTCTACTCCTATCATTTATGATCTTGTGAGTTTTCACTGTCTCTAGCTCTCTCCCCTTGCATTTATCTCAGGTTCCAAAGCCAGCAGATGGGGACACATTTATTCTGTGCTGTTCATTTCAGAAAAATGTAACATGCATAATTAAGGCTTACATTTTTTAGGTTTATTTTAAGTTCAGTTCAGGCTTTGTTTTGGGGGGTTTTTGTCAGTGTGTTGCAAAAATTTGAATTTTTTGGTGAATTAAAATAAGATTTAAGCTGCGCATTAGCATTCAATCCCTACAAAGCACAGCTATATCCCTCAGTAGAGCCACATTATGTTCTCTCTCGTTCTTAGTAACTCTCCATTGACAGTGATACACCAGTTTTTTGAAGGTGTTGTTTCAATGATTTCCTCAACAAAGTTTACAGGAATAGGCCCATCGGCCCACATTACCTGTGCCCAAAATGATGCCAAGATCTTCTGCCTGCACCTGATGCATATCCTTCCATTCCCTGCATGTGCATGTGCCTATCTGAAAACCTCTTGAACACTACTACCAAATCTGCCACCAACACCGCCCCTGGCAGTACATTCTAGGCGCACACCGCTCTGAGTGTAAAGCAACTTGCTCTACACATCTCCTTGGAAAAAGTTTCTGATTCCGAACCATGTTCTCCAGGGATGATGCCTGATCCGCTGAATTACTCCACTATTTTGTGTCTATTTCTGATTGTCTTTCCTACCTTTCCTACCTGTGCCTCTCATAATTTTACATACTTTTATCAGGTTTATTTCCTTTCAATCCCGAACAGTCATTGCTTCCCACCCATTGCTTCCCACCCATTGCTTCCCACCCATTGCTTCCCACCCAATCCTCGCCGTCTTTCTCCTCTCCCATCCGTTCCCATAACCATCACACCATGACCATGACTCATCCCATTAGTGGTCGATGGGAACATTTCAAGCACTACACATGACAATCACGTGACCATTTTCACAGTGCTTCTTTGTCCTCCTGGTCCCAGCGTTTCTCTGTCTCTCTCCAGCTAGCAGCATACACCCAAAGCCTGTTGGGATACTTGACATCAAGTCTCCGCCCACAATTGTCAGTGCACATGACAATTAAACACTCTTGACTCAGCATCTGCTTGCTCAGAACTGTGCATGTTTCTATAAGATCATCTTTCGTTCTTCTAAATTCAGTTGGATATTGGCCAAATTTATTCTCCTATTCCTCATTAGAAAAAAACCCCTTCGTCCCAGGAATCTGGTCTAAACTGCACCCAAAGGAAGATTATTCTGGTTTAAGTAAGGGGACCAAAACTGTGCACCTGATTTCCAATGTCCCTCTGGTATTGCCTGACCCGCTGAGTTCCTCCATCTCAAGACTCCAGCACTCTGGAGACTCTTGTGTCTTTGTCACTTCACTGTGTGGTTCAGTTTGTAGCAAGATTGACTAACTTTGCCACTCCAACACTCTCTGCAACGGTATCTCTCCAATTTTTTGCCATAGCAGCTTTTTAACTTTCTGTACATAATTTCTGTGGGCATGCAGATCAAGAGTCAAGAGTGTTTTATTGTCAAGTCAAGTCAAGTCAAGTCAATTTTATTTGTATAGCACATTTAAAAACAACCCATGTTGACCAAAGTGCTGCACATTGCCATAGGTCCCAGATAGAACATTGAAATCCTTACTTGCAGCAGCATACCAGAATATGTAAACATAGTGCACTGTAAACAATATAATAAACGAGAGAGACAAAGAAAGTTCAGTGTGTGTATATATATACCCATACTCACAAATACACATATATACAGTATATCATATATATACACACACACGCACACATGCGTACACACAAAAAATAAACAATAATGGTGCAGTAATAACAATAGCAGTCTATGTAGTTCAGAGCTTATTTGAGGTTGTAGTGTTTAATAGCCTAATGGCTGTAGGGAAGCAGCTGCTCCTGAACCTGAATGTTAGAGTTTTCAGGCTCCTGTACCTTCTTCCTGATGGCAGGAGTGAGATGAGAGTGTGGCCAGGGTGCTGTGGGTCTCTGATGATGCCGGCTGCCTTTTTGAGGCAGCGACCCCAGCAAAATCCCTTCGATGGTGGGGAGGTGATGGACTGGGCAGTGTTCACCCCTTTTCCCCTCTAGACAGCAGCATTCCGCCGTCTCTCATGGCTAAATCTAAAGTACACAAGTTCCCCTTCATCCATGTGTTAAATCCTCAGAGAACTTCAATAAATTTGGCAGGCATGATAAAACCTTGTGTAGAAAGGAACTGCAGATGCTGGTTGAAACTGAAGATAGACACAAAATGGTGGAGTAACTCAGCGGGCCAGGCAGCATCTCTGGAGAGAAGGAATGGGTGACGTTTCGGGTCGAGACCCTTCTTCAGACACTCTCCTTGATTGTAATGTGGTTTTCTAAATGTCGAGCCCCTTCTTCAATAATGATGCACTCAAGACATTATCCCAATGACAGATGTCATGCTTTTAATTTTAGCTCCAGCGCAGATCTAATTATTTTACAAAATAACACCACCTCCTTGTTTGTTTTTTTGTATTTGTTCACAGGAGGTGAGCTAAAGGCAACACCTTAACCAATCAATCAGTTTGTGAAATGAACAGCAGGAGGTAGGACCAAGGAAGTGTAAATTGGAGTGGGTGACTTCAACGTCAAATCACATAAGAGACGGAGAAGTGTGGAGATAAATGGTGTAGCAAGCTTAGCTTTGAAGTGAAAGGGGCAAAGTTTAAAAGATTTGCGGGGCAAGTATTTTTACACATCGGGTGATGGGTGCCTGGAACAAAAAAAGTTCAGTGTGTGTACATATATACCCATACTCACAAATACACATATATACAGTATATCATATACGCACACACACGCACACATGCGTACACACAAAAAAAAAACAATAATGGTGCAATAACAGTCTATGTAGTTCAGAACTTATTTGAGGTTGTGGTGTTTAATAGCCTAATGGCTGTAGGGAAGCAGCTGCTCCTGAACCTGGACGTTAGAGTTTTCAGGCTCCTGTACCTTCTTCCCGATGGCAGGAGTGAGATGAGTGTGTGGCCAGGGTGCTGTGGGTCTCTGATGATGCTGGCTGCCTTTTTGAGCCAGCAACTCCGGTAAATCCCTTCGATAGTGGGGAGGTGATGGACTGGGCAGTGTTCAGGGGAACCAGGGGTAGTGGTGGAGCAGAGTCTCGAACCGAAACGTCACCCATTCCTTCTCTCCAGAGTGAAACAAAAGGCATCAGGCGGCGAGGGGAAAGGACATGAGTCTGGTATTGAGATCGAGAATGAGCTATGATTGTACTGAATGGTGGAGCAATCTGGGTTATTTGCTACTTGAACTCAATTCACGAATGCAGTTTTATCGTCATAGAAAGAGCCCTGGTCCCACTCAAGTCCACATTGACCAACGACTACCCTGTTTGTTTACAGTAATCCTGTCTCGCTGACTTTATTGACTCCATGCTCTCATCAATTCCCCCCCCCCCTCCCCCAACCCACCACCTTCCCCCCCCCCCTTGACCCATGTACCACAATCAATGATCGATTAGCCCATTGATCTGAATGTCTTTAGGATATGGGAGGAAAGCAGGGACCCCAGAGAAAACCTGTGTCATCGCCGGGACAGCCTACGATCTCTGCACAGCCAACATCAGGGGTCAGAACAGGGTGGCACGGTGAAGGAGCGGTAGAGTTGCTGCCTTACAGCGCCAGAAACCCAGTTCAATCCTGACTCTGGGGGCCGTCTGTATGAACAGACATACCAGTCACATACCAGTCACAAACATATACATGTATCGTACCAACAACTAGAGAGCTGTCTTCCTCAGTGAAGCCCCTCGGACTATCTTTAATCGGACTTTACTGGACTAGAATTTAGTCCTTTTATCCCATGTCTGTACACTGTGGACAGCTCGATTGTAATCATGCAGTCTCTCTGCTGATTGGATAGCACATAACAAAAAGCTTTTCACTGTACCTCGGTACACGTGATACTAAGCTAAACTATGTGTTTGCACATTCTCCCTGTGATGTGACAGCGTGGGTTTTTTCCAGTTGCTCCGGTTTCCACTCACATTCCAAAGACGTGCAGGTTTGCAGGTGAATTGGCTTCTGTAAAAATGCCCTTCATGTATAGGCTGTGGAACTGGGATAACATAGAACAAGTGAACGGGTGATCGTTGGTCCGTGTGGATTCGGTGGGCCGAAGGGCCAATTTCCAAGCTGTTTCTCTAAACCAAACTAAATAACTAAAATTAAACCCAGCATCATGGGAATGATGAGGTCGCCACACTGCCAGCGATATCATTGTGCTGACCTAATGATCGTACACTTGGCCGTTCCTATCAAAAGCAGTTCATCGTTACCTATTCCATGAATATCCATGTGCCTATCTAAAAGCTTCATAAATGCCACCACCATCCCTGGCAGCACGTTCCTGGCACCCAGCAGCCTCAGTGTAAAAAAAGCTTTCCCCACATATCTCCTTCAGTCTGAAGAAGGGTCTCGACCCGAAACGTCACCCATTCCTTCTCTCCCGAGATGCTGCCTGACCTGCTGAGTTACTCCAGCATTTTATGAATAAATACCTTCGATTTGTACCAGCATCTGCAGTTATCTTGTTATATCTCCTTCAACTTTTGCCTAATGTTAAAGTTGAAATATGCATATAAATCATCCAAATCAGGGTGTTTTCTGGCAAAACGTGAACATAACACATATTATAGCCTCTCACTTTGGCACTACTAAGGGGGGGGAATATTCTTGATTATGAGAATTTCTGTTTTCTTGAGGATTGATGGTGAGAATAGTTTTATGTAATAAACATTTACCATCTCTCGCTGTCCTTCTTTCTGAAGACGGTGGGAAACCATTTTCCAATCATTTCGGTTGTATTGATCAGATTACACTTTGGGCTGCTTCACCTGATAAAGTAACAGTCAATGATCAGGTCAGTGAGAAAGAGAGCAACTTTCATTTCTTTAAGTGCGAGACACGAAAGATCAGATCCATGTGCCTCTCCCCTGTAGTCCAGAGCTTTCGATGATGGTTGGCTGAATTGCTTGGACCAGGAGATTGTCAGGTTCAATCCCTGGTTTATGTTGTGAGCTGGTACACACAGGAAGATGGCAAGGATTACTCCCTGGTCCACTCGTTCCTTCCTACCCAAACCACCCCTCCTCAGGCACTTTCCCCAGCAACCGCAGGAGATGCAACACCTGTCCCTTTAACTCTCCCCTCGACTCCATCCAAGGACCCAAACAGTCTTTCCAGGTGAGGCAGAGGTTCACCTGCACCTCCTCCAACCTCATCTATTGTATCCGCTGCTCAAGATGTCAACTTCTCTACATCGGCGAGACCAAACGCAGGCTCGGCGATCGTTTCGCTCAACACTTTCGCTCAGTCCGCCTTAACCAACCTGATCTCCCGGTGGCTGAGCACTTCAACTCCCCCTCCCTCTCCCAGTCTGACCTTTCTGTCATGGGCCTCCTCCAGTGTCATAGTGAGGTCCACCGGAAATTGGAGGAACAGCACCTCATATTTAGCTTGGGCAGCTTACAGCCCTGTGGTATGAACATTGACTTCTCTAACTTTAGATAGCTCCTCTGTCCCTCTCTTCCCCTCCCCTTCCCAGTTCTCCCACTGTCTTCCTGTCTCCACCTCTATCCTTTCTTTGTCCCGCCCCCCTTCTTCAGACCCTTTTTGGAAAAGATTCCACACAACACATTGACTCTTAGTTGGAAATAACTCAAGCCATGAGTCAAGAGTGTTTAATTGTCATATGTACCAACAAATGAATAGTTAAATTCTTATTTGCAGCATCTTAACAGGCCCGTAAACATATTACACACAGATAACACAGCTGTGACGAGATGGGGCTCCTAAGGGACCGTATTAGGAACCTGGAGCGGCAGATTGATGACCTCCGTCTGATCAGGGAGAGTGAGGAGGTTATAGATAGGAGTTACAGGGAGGTGGTCACTCCTAGACCACGGGAGGTAGACAAGTGGGTCACTGTTAGGGGGGGCAAGGAACAGAGGTAGGGACTAGGGAGTACCCCGGTGGCTGTACCCCTTGGAAATAAGTACTCCTGTTTAAGTACTGTTGGGGGGGACAGCCTACCTGGGGGCAACGACGGTGCCCGGGCCTCTGGCAAGGAGTCCGGCCCTGTTGCTCAGAAGGGTAGGGAAAGGAAGAGGAGAGCAGTAGTAATAGGGGACTCTATAGTGAGGGGGTCAGATAGGCGTTTCTGTGGACGCAGTCGGGAGACCCGGATGGTGGTTTGCCTCCCTGGTGCCAGTGTCCGGGATGTGTCTGAGCGTGTCCAGGATATCCTGAAAGGGGAGGGAGAGGAGCCAGAGGTCGTGGTACATATAGGTACCAACAATATAGGTAGGATAAGGGAAGAGGTCCTGAAAGGAGAATTCAGGGGGCTAGGAAGAGAGTTAAAAAAAAGGACTTCCAAAGTAATAATCTCAGGCTTACTGCCTGTGCCACGCGATAGTGAGAATAGGAATGGAGTGAGGTGGAGGATAAATACGTGGCTGAGGAACTGGTGCAGGGAGCAGGGTTTCAAGTTTCTGGATCATTGGGACCTCTTCTGGGGGAAGTATGACCTGTACAAAAAGGACGGGTTGCATCTGAACCCGAGGGGAACCAATATCCTGGCGGGGAGATTTGCTAAAATAACTGCGGAGACTTTAAACTAGTACGGTTGGGGGGAGGGACTCAAACACAGATAGCTAATAGGCAGTGTGTGAGGCAGGAGGCAGAAAAGGGAAACACTCAGACCCAATATGTAGGAGAGAAAGAAGGGAAAAGAAATAAACTGAGAATAAGAAATGATGGGTCTCTTAAATGTGTATATTTTAATGCTAGGAGCACTGTAAGAAAGGTGGATGAGCTTAGAGCCTGGATTGACATCTGGAAGTATGATGTTGTGGCGATCAGTGAAACATGGTTGCAGGAGGGTTGCGATTGGCAATGAAATATTCCAGGATTTCATTGTTTCAGATGTGATAGAATCGGAGGGGCAAGAGGTGGGGGTGTTGCATTGCTTGTCAGGGAGGATATCACAGCAGTGCTTTGGCAGGACAGACTAGAAGGCTCGATTAAGGAGGCTGTTTGGGTGGAACTCAGAAATGAGAAAGGTTTAGCAACACTTATAGGGGTGTATTATAGACCGCCAAATAGGGAACGAGAATTGGAAGAGTAAATATGTAAGGAGATAGCAGATATTAGTAGTAAGCACAGAGTGGTGATTGTGGGTGATTTCAATTTTCCGTATATAGACTGGGAATCACATTCTGTTAAAGGGCTGGATGGTTTGGAGTTTGTAAAATGTGTGCAGGATAGTTTTTTGCAGCAATACGTAGAGGTGCCTACCAGAGAAGGGGCAGTGTTGGACCTCCTGTTAGGAAATGAGATGGGTCAGGTGACGGAGGTATGTGTTGAGGAGCACTTTGGGTCTAGTGATCATAATGCCATTAGTTTCAATATCATTATGGAGAAGGTCAAATCTGGACCAAGGGTTGAGATTTTGGATTGGAGAAAGGCTAATTTTGAGGAGATGAGAAAGGATTTAAAAGGAGTGAAATGGAAATTGTTGTTTTATGAAAAGGATATAATAGAGAAATGGAGGATATTTAAAGGTGAAATTTTGAGAGTACAGAGTCTTTATGTCCCTGTTCGGTGGAAAGGAAAGAATAATAATTTGAAAGAGCCATGGTTTTCCAGGGAAATTGGACACTTGGTTCGGAAAAAGAGGGAGATATACAATAAATATAAGCGGCAGGGAGTAAATGAGGTTCTTGAGGAATATAAAGAATGTAAAAGGAATCTTAAGAAGGAAATTAGAAAAGCGAAAAAAAGATATGAGGCTGCTTTGGCAAGTAATGTAAAAGTAAACCCCAAGGGGTTCTACAGATATGTCAATAGCAAAAGGATAGTGAGGGATAAAATTGGTCCATTAGAGAGTCAGAGTGGACAGCTATGTGCTGAGCCGGAAGAAATGGGGGAGATATTAAACAATTTCTTTTCTTCGGTATTTACCGAGGAGAAGGATATTGAATTATGTGAGGTAAGCGAAACAAGTAGAGTAGTGATGGAAATTAGGAGGATTAAAGAAGAGGAGGTACGGACACTTTTGAAGAATATAAAAGTGGATAAGTCTCCAGGTCCTGATAGGATATTCCCTAGGACATTGAGGGAAGTTAGTGCAGAAATAGCAGGGGCTATGACGGAAATATTTCAAACGTCATTAGAAACAGGGATGGTGCCGGAAGATTGGCGCATTGCGCATGTTGTGCCTTTGTTTAAAAAGGTTCTAAAAGTAAACCTAGCAATTATAGACCTATTAGTTTGACGTCTGTGGTGGGAAAATTAATGGAAAAGATACTTAGGGACAATATATATAATTATTTGGATAATCAAGGCCTGATTAGAAACAGTCAACATGGATTTGTGCCTGGAAGGTCATGTTTGACTAATCTTCTTGAATTTTTTGAAGAGGTTACCAGGGAAATTGATAAGGGCAAGGCTGTGGATGTTGTCTATATGGACTTCAGTAAGGCATTTGACAAGGTTCCACATGGAAGGTTGATTAAGAAGGTTAAATCGTTGGGTATTAATAGTGAGGTTGCAAGATGGATTCAACAATGGCTGAATGGGAGATACCAGAGGGTAACGGTTGACAATTGTATGTCAGGTTGGAGGCCAGTGTCTAGTGGAGTGCCCCAAGGATCTGTGTTGGGTCCACTGTTGTTTGTCATTTACATTAATGATCTGGATGATGGTGTGGCAAATTGGATTAGTAAATATGCAGATGATACTAAGATAGGTGGAGTAGTTGATAGTGAGGTAGATTTTCAAAGTCTACAGAGAGACTTGGGCCTTTTGGAAGGGTGGGCTGAAAGATGGCAGATGGAGTTTAATGCTGATAAGTGTGAGGTGCTGCATTTTGGTAGGACAAATCAAAATAGGACGTACAGGGTAAATGGTAGGGAATTGAGGAATGCAGTGGAACAGAGGGATCTGGGAATAACTGTGCATTGTTCCCTGAAGGTGGAATCTCATGTGGATAGGGTGGTGAAGAAGGCGTTTGGTATGCTTGCCTTTATAAATCAGAGCATCGAGTATAGAAGTTGGGATGTAATGTTGAAATTGTACAGGGCATTGGTGAGGCCAAATCTGAAGTATGGTGTGCAGTTCTGGTCGCCAAATTATAGGAAGGATGTCGACAAAATGGAGAGGGTACAGAGGAGATTTACTAGAATGTTGCCTGGGTTTCAGCACTTAGGCTGCAGAGAGAGGTTGAATAGGTTGGGTCTTTATTCTTTGGAGCGTAGAAGGTTGAGGGGGGACTTGATAGAGGTTTTTAAAATTTTGAGAGGGACGGACAGAGTTGACGTGGGTAGGCTTTTCCCTTTGAGAGTGGGGAAGATTCCAACAAGGGGACATAGCTTCAGAATTGAGGGACAAAGGTTTAGGGGTAACATGAGGGGGAACTTCTTTACTCAGAGGGTTGTGGCTGTATGGAATGGGCTTCCGGTGGAAGTGGTGGAGGCTGGCTCGATTTTATTATTTAAGAGTAAATTGGATAGGTATATGGATAGGAGGGGATTGGAGGGTTATGGTCTGAGTGCAGGTAGATGAGACTAGGTCAGGGAGAATGGTCGGCGTGGACTGGTAGGGCCGGACAGGCCTGTTTCCATGCTGTAGTTGTTATATGTTATATGTTATATATAAAATCTAATAATTTAAAAAATCAATATATCAACACCAGACAGATATTATCGTGTAAAAACAAGTCCGTGATGAAACCAAATGAACAGTTCATAGAAGTTCATAGTTGCTGAGGTAAGTGTTGTGGAGTGATCAAGCGCCTGATGGTTGCTGGGAAGCTGTTCTTGAACCTAGTTTTGAGCAAGTCACTCATTTTAAAGACAATTAGTGATCAACAATAAGCAGCACATCCTTCCTCAAATATGGTGCCAAAATTGCTCACGATATTCCAAATACAGCCTTACCAGCACCTTATGAGCCTCGACATTACATCCCTGTTTTTGTATCCAGAAATCGGAGGTGCAAAGGGACTTGGAAATGCTGGTGCAGGATTCTCAAAAGGTTAATCTGCAAGTCGAATCGATAGTAAAGAAAGCAAACTCAATGCTAGCATTTATTTCAACACTCACATTCTGTGAAAGGTCATGTGAGAAATAGGAGTAGATTAGGCCATTCAGCCCATCAAGTCTACTCCACCATTCAATCATGCCTGATCTATCTCTCCCTCCTAACCCCATTCTCCTGCTTTTAGATTTTAGATTTTTAGAGATTTAGAGATACAGCGCGGAAACAGGCCCTTCGGCCCACCGAGTCCACGCCGCCCAGCGATCCCCGCAAACTAACACTATCCTACACACACTAGGGACAATTTTTACATTTTACCCAGCCAATTAACCTACATACCTGTACGTCTTTGGAGTGTGGGAGGAAACCGAAGATCTCGAAGAAAACCCACGCAGGTCACGGGGAGAACGTACAAACTCCGTACAGATGGCGCCCGTAGTCAGGATCGAACCTGAGTCTCCGGCGCTGCATTCGCTGTAAGGCAGCAACTCTACCGCTGCGCCACCGTGCTTCTCCCCATAACCCCTGACACCCGTACTAATCAAGAATCTATCTATCTCTGCTTTAAAAATATCCACTGACTTGGCCTCCACAGCCTTCTGTGGCAAAGAATTCCACAGATTCACCACCCTCTGACTGAAATGTCTCCTCATTTCCTTCCTAAAAGAACGTCCTTTAATTGTGAGGCTATGACCTCTAGTCCTAGACTCTCAAACTAGTGGAAACATCCTCTCCACATCCACTCTATCCAAGCCTTTCACTATTCTGTATGTTTCAATGAGGTCCCCCCTCATTCTTCTAAACTCCAGCGAGTACAGGCCCAGTGCCGGCAAATGCTCACCATCAGTTAAACCTACTCATTCCTGGGATCATTCTTGTAAACCTCCTCTGGACCCTCTCCAGAGCCAGCACATCCTTCCTCAAATATGGTGCCAAAATTGCTCACGATATTCCAAATACAGCCTCACCAGCACCTTATGAGCCTCAACATTACATCCCTGTTTTTGTATCCAATCCCTCTTGACATAAATGAGTTTGCTTTCTTTACTATCGATTCGACTTGCAGATTAACCTTTTGAGAATCCTGCACCAGCACTCCCAAGTCCCTTTGCACCTCCGATTTCTGGATTCTCACCCCATTTGTACCTTTATTCCGACTATGAAAAATGCTTGACTCCACTCTTTGCTACACTATATTCCATCTGCCACCTCTCTGCCCACTCTCCCAACCTGTCCGTCCTTCTGCAGAGTCCTTGCTTTCCCTACACTGCCTGCCCTCCATCCATTTTCGTATCATCCGCAAACTTTGCCACAAAGCCTTCAATCCCCTCGTCCAAATCATTAATATACAACGTGAAGAGCAGCGGCCCCAGCACCGAGCTTGCGGAACTCCGCTAGTCATTGGCAGCCAACCAGAAAAAGCCCTCTTTATTGCCTTCTGCCGTCCAGCCAATCTGCGATCCATGCTAGTATCTGCCCTTTGATACGGTGGGCTCTCATCTTCCTAAGCAGCCTAATGTGTGGCACCTTGTCAAAGGTTTGCTGAAAATCTAAGTAAACAACATCTGCTGAATCTCCTTTGTCTGTCCTGCTATTTACTTCTTCAAAGAATTCCAGCAAATTTGTCAGGCAAGTCCTCCCCTTCACAAAGCCATGCTGACTTCGGCCTATTTTATTGTGAACTTCTAAGTGCTCCGTGACCTCATCCTTCATAATTAATGGACTCTAAAATCTTACCAACCTCCAGTTCCCACTATTCTACCTTGCCCCCTTTTTGTGCAGACTTGTGAAAGACTTGGATCCATCAGATAATGCTAAGTTTTTGCAGTTTAAAAAAACCCCACAAATGACAGAATATTTTAGAGAATATTGAATTTTAATTCAATATTAAAATTTTGTACATTAGTGGCATCAATGGAACACCAATTGGAAGATCAAGGACAAAAGCTAAGAAGCTCAAGTTCAAATCCCAGCATACCTGCTGAGGAATTCATACAAATAATTAAATAAACTGGAACAAAATGATGCTACTGGTGGATTTGTTTGCAAATGGGTGGTGCAGATGGTAGAGCTGCTGCCTCACAGTGCCAGACTCCAGGGTTTAATCCTGATCTCCAGTGCCGGTGTCTGTGTGGAGTTTGCACGTTCACTCTGTGACCATGTGGGCTTCCTCCGGGTGTCCCGGTTTACTCCCACATCGTGGGATGTGCAGGTTTGCAGGTAAATTGTACAGAGAGTGGATGAGAAAGTGGAATATCGTAGAACTAGTGTGAACGGGTGACCAATGGTCGGCGTGGACTCGGTGAGCCGAAGTGTCTGTTTCAATGCTCCATCGCTAAACTAATGGAGGAACCATAAGAGATCATAAACCTAACTGTATGAACAAAGCCACAAGATACTGATTCCCACCTTTTGTTTCCAGCACCTGAGATTCTGCGAGGCTGTACCTATGGACCCGAGGTAGACATGTGGTCTGTTGGAGTCATTACCTACATCTTGTAAGTACAGAGACATATGCACCATGATAACCCTGTTGCTAGGAATTTGGGCTGAAGCCACCAATTGTCAATATGTTTTGTGCAAACTGTGGATGTCAAAGCAGGAGAAACCTAAAGCTGCCAGGCCTTAGGCCCTGGGTTCACACTGTTACTAATTTGACCTGCTGATGTTATTATACAGTCAGCTGAATTCATCTGAAGCTGAGGAAATACTTGCATAACAGTGAAACCCTGCGGATAAAGACCGTCTTAGCAAATGAGAAAATAAAACTTCTTTATTTAAAAGCATCCTTTGGAAAATGCAGAATTAATTCAAGCACTGTTTTGAATTCGAGCTAAATGACAGCTAAATTAGAAGTTTGTTGGTCGCAAACAACAACAACGGGGTGGCACAGTGGCGCAGCAGCAGTAGAGCTGCTGCCTAACAGCACCAGAGACCCGAGAAGACTGGAAACTGGAGCAACCCTACGCGGTCGCAGGGAGAACATGCAAGCTCCACACAGAATTCAGGATTGAACCCAGGTCTCTGGCACTGTGAAGTAGCAGCTCTACCAGCTTCAAAAATCATGAGAAGTCATAAGTCACGGAGAGTCAGAGGGTAGGGGAGTCCAAACATAAAGGGCACAGATTTAAGGTGAGAGGGGAAATATTTATAGGGGAGTTGAGGGGTAGATGTTTCACACAGAGAATGGTGCTTATATGGAATAAGTTGTTCGAGGAGGGCGAAGTGACAAGTATAACTGCAATTAATTAAGTGAAAGATACAGCATGGAAACAGGACCTTCGGCCCACCGGGTCCACGCCTACCATCGATCACCTGCTCATACAAATTCTGTTATCCCAATTTCCGCCTCCGCTCCTGAAAAATCCTGGGGTCATTTACAGAGGGCCAATTAACCTACAAACCCGCACGTCTTTGGGATGTGGGAGGAAACCGGAGCAACCGGAGAAAACCCATGCGGTCACAAGGAGAACGTGCAAACTCCACACAGACAGCAGCCGAGGTCAGGATCGACCCCGGGTCTCTGGCGCTGTGAGGCAGCGGCTCACCGTGACATTCTTAAGCAATATTTAAAGGACATTTGGGCAAGTAGATGGATAGGAAGAGTTTGAGAGGAATCGGGGCCAAATGCAGGCAAAAAGGGTGGGTATGGCTAGGCATCTGATGGGCAAATACAAGATGGGCTGAAGGGCCTCTTTCCAGACTGTATAACTATGAATCCATTCTATCATCACAAAGAGGACAGAGTCTCAAGAGTCAGTCTCCTTTGCCCTAACCGTTATCAGTAGCTGCAAGAAGCAACCCAGCACCACTTTCTTCACTGTCCATGCTGAAGTGGATCTGGTGCTGGACGAGGTAATCACCAATGTGAATGGTGAATTCGTAAGTTCAATTAACATTCCAAAAGGTCATTGCTCACCCAGCGTCACGTTCCAGGCTACAGTACAGCTACCCGCAAATGTCATTGAATGTGTCAAGTCAGTGTGGCAGAGTTTATGTTCATAAGTTATAGGAGCAGAATTAGGTCAATCGCCCCATCGAGTCTACTCCGCCATTCAATCATGACTGGTCTATCTTTCCCTCTCAACTCAATTCTCCTGCCTTCTCCCCACAACCCCTGACACCCGTAGTAATCAAGAATCTATCAATCTCCACCTTAAAAATATCCATAGCCTTCTGTGGCAATGAAATCCACAGATTCACCACCCTCTGACTAAAGAAATTCCTCCTCATCTCCTTTCTAAAGGTACGTCCCTTTTATTCTGAGGCTGTGGCCTCTGGTCCTAGGCTCTCCCACTAGTGGAAACATCCTCTCCACATATACTTTATCCAGGCCTTTCACTGTTCGTTAAGTTTCAATGAGGTCCGTCCCTCATGCTACTAAACTCCCGCGAGTACAGGCCCAGTGCTGTCAAACGCTCATCGTATGTTACCCAATCATTCCTGGGATCATTCTCTCGTAACCCGCCTTTGGACCCACTCCAACGTCAACACATCCTTCCTCAGATACGGGGCCCAAAACTGCTCCCAATACTCCGAATCCAGTCGAATCCAGGCAGCAAATGGCACAATGCTGCAGTGGTACTCCCACATCTGCTCACAAAGAGCACATCTCCACCATCATTTCAAGGAGCCACAATAAGGCTCGCTGATGCAGCGGGTTGCACTGCTGATCACTGTAATATTACTGAAAGTACGGCACACTGTGATGGAGGTGTCTCGTAGAAAGTGTTCAACGTTACTGTTGGTCGAGCATTTCATCTCAGCAGATCTGCTGTTAAAATTAATGGACAGAATATCACGCACTTCCTGCACCTTATCTACTTTTATTCTGCCATTTTGTTATATCCAGGAAAAGTTAAGCGAGAAGAGTTCTAACAGAGGTAGCCTACAAGGTTAACATCAAAAGGACACAAAGTGCTGGAGTCTGATGTGCGAAGAAGGATCTCGATGAGAAACATCACCTCTCCATGTTCTCCAGAAATGCTGTCTGACCTGCTGAGTTACTCCAGCACTTTGTGCCCCTTTGGATATTAACCATCATCTCCAGTTCTTTGTTTCTATATGTTAACATCATGTCCATGCCTTCATCAAGGAATGGAAATGCTGGAAATTTTCAGCAGGTCAGGTAGCAAATGTGGAGAGAGAAACATTTCACGTTGGATTTTTATTAGCACGAGGAAAAGTTGGAAATTGAAAAACGTGCCTCAGGTTGCAGGGAAGAGGCAGGGATTTAGAGCACAATGGTTGTAACAAGGTGAAGAATGATTAAATAGCCCAGTGGTCCTGGATGACAAAGGATTGCAAAATCTCGTTAATCTCAGCTGATCTGTCCATAGGAGATGTAAACTATAGGACATGAATCCAAACAAGATAGGCAAGAGTATTGGATTCCTGAAGTATTCTTTCACTGAAACACCAGTCACATGGCCAGACCCGTTTCCCAGCACCAGTATAGTCTCTCCTCGAGTTGGACTATCCGCATACCTTTTCAGGAAACACTCTCGGATACACCTTCCAAATCCTGCTGCGTTTTGCACTGAGTGTGTGCCAGTCAATACTGGAGAAGTTATGTGTATGAAGGAACTGCAGATGCTGGTTTAAACCAAAGATAGACACAAAGTGCTGGAGTAACTCAACGGGTCAGGCAGCATCTTTGGAGAGAAGGAATGGGTGACGTTTCAGGTCGAGACCCATTTTTCAGACTGATGTCAGGGGAGAGGGAGATACATGGATATGGAAGTGTAAGGTGTGAAAACAGGACAAAGGGAATGGAGACCAAGGAAAATTTGGGCGGCACTGTGGCGCAGCGGTAGAGTTACTGCCTTACAGCGAAAGCAGCGCCGGAGACTCAGGTTCGATCCTGACTACGGGCGCTATCTGTATGGAGTTTGTACGTTCTCCCCGTAACCTGCGTGGGTTTTCTCCGAGCTCTTCGGTTTCCTCCCACACTCCAAAGACATACAGGTATGTAGGATAATTGACTGGATAATATCTAAAAATTGTCCCTAGTGTGTGTAGGATAGTGTTAATGTGCGGGGATCGCTGGGCGGCGCGGACTCAGTGGGCCGAAGGGCCTGTTTCCGCGCTGTATCTCTAAATCTAAATGTAAAATGTAGAACAGATCATTGTTAGTTGGGAGAAGGTAACAACAAAGCAAACAGAGATAAAATGTAGTCGGAAACAGCAAGACTGGTCGGAAAACTGTGATCCATTTCATTTATATGGAATCAATTATAGTATATTTATAGTATATTTAAATTAATTTTCTACATGTATACTGTGCCACAATTTAGAAAAATCCTGTTTAGCAGATCCTTCTGCATTTGCCTTTTGATTTCACTTTGTATCAGAGTACTGACTGCCGGCTATCTTTTGCTTCCTTTCCCAGGCTCTGTGGTTTTGAACCGTTCTTTGATGCCCGTGGTGATCAGTACATGTACAGCAGGATCTTAAACTGTGACTATGAGTTTGTCTCCCCCTGGTGGGATGATGTGTCTTTAAATGCAAAAGATTTGGTAAATATTGCAGGGATCTGATACACCTCTGTGGGACAGTATATTGTTTAATGAGTGAAGGTCTTTGAAAACTGTTCAAAAGCATTGATTCATTGAAATGCATCTCCAAACTAACTTGTATTTAATCGCTGTGATAAGGCGGTATTTATGCCCTTGCACTTCACTTTCCGAGGAGCTGAAGATTGTAATAATTTTTAATTAATTGAATATCGACATTCAGATCAATTTGGTTACAGTTATGTGCGTGCAGCCATCTTACAGCATGATGGTTAATAAGTCAAGAAGAAACAATGAAGAAGCCTGGGTTTGCCATGGTTGTTATTTACATGTCGTGTGCACCAGTCAATCCTGAAACTAAACATAGAACTTAATCCCAGATCAAATGTATGTTGAAGGGTCTTGAATGTGTCGTCATTTGTGATTGTAATGTTATGGTGAATATATGTATCCTCGTTTCTTGTCTTACATTCTTTGTCTTTGTTGATGTTGCAAGTGGAGCTGCTGAGATGCAAGAAAATTTTTAGACTTGATCTGACACTAAAATATTATCGTATCGTATCTGCGATTCCCGTATCTTTTGCAATTTGGTCTGATTTTGCTCAAAGTGTATTGGAGAGAGTTGCATAAATTAATCATGGTTGGGTGAAATTGAGCTGGCTGTAATGTCAAGCAGAGGTCTCTAAACACTGAGATTGCTGAACTGCCAAACTGCTGACTTACAAGAACATTGAAATCCAATGCTCTAACATCCAATTCTTTTACCATCAAAATGCATTTTGAATCTCTCCAAACCTTTGGCTGTTATTCAGCTTGGTGGATGATTCTAATTCTTCCACCCCTAATCAATTTTTTTAAAAACTATATGAATAATGAATAAATAAATAAATAAATCAGTAATTAATAAAATAAGTAAAAGGTTTAAAAAAAGATTATCTAAGGCTCTAAGGCCCCCCTCGGTCGTGGCTGACCATGGGTGATGCATCCTGGTTGTTGGCTGCTTGGATGTGTGGGTCGGATGCAAGCCTGGGCGATGTCATATGAAGGACAGGCTGTTGCCCGTGCAGCACGTCCCCCCCCTCTCCACGTCGCTGATCGATCCAAAGGAACAGCAGAGCCGTTACAGTTTGGCCCCAGCGCCGTCGCAGGAGCTGCCAGAATGAGGTTGTGGACAACGACGAACTGCCTTAGGGACTCCGACTCCGGATGTTTCTTGAGGTTTACTCCTGGAGCCTTTTCCATGACTGGATATGGCCACAAGGCAGTGGAGGTTTTAGATCAGAGTTTTCCCTCTCCTAGATGGACTGCCATCACAGGCTGACGAGCCTCATCTATACCTCCAGTGAATTAAACAGCATAATAAAAATCTTTAGGTAGACACAAAATGCTAGACTAACTCAGCGGGTTAGGCAGCATCTCAGGAGAGAAGGAATGGGTGACGTTTCGGGTCGAGACCCTTCTTCAGACTGATCAAAATCTTTGAGACGCATGGAACTGTAGATGCTGGAATCTTGAGAAAAAGCAAACATCTGGAGGAACTCAGCGGGTCAGGCAGAATGGACAACTGTGTAGAACAGAACTGCAGATGCTGGTTTATACTGTAGACATAAAGTGCTGGAGTAACTCAGCGGGTCAGGCAGCCCTGACCCGAAACATCGTCCGTCCTTTTTCTCCAGAGATGCTCCCTGACCCGCTGAGTTACTCTAGCACTTTGTGTCTATCTTCAGTATAGACAAACCTGTGGAGAAAACGGGCAGACAACATTTCGGGTCAGTACTCTCCTACAGGCTCTGAAGTTAGAAGAACGGTCCAGAACCAACACGTCATCTGTCCATTCCTTTCAAAGATACTGCCTGACTCACCTAGTTCATCCCGCTCCTTGTTCTTTCTACTAAAGAAAAGCGTTACTGCTCGGCTTGTTGTGTAAGTTCTCATGCTTTGAATCAGGAACTGTGGGGATTCTAAGCTCTTGGATCTTTATACACAGGTCAGAAAACTGATAGTGCAAGATCCACAGAAACGACTAACTGTTCAGCAGGCTCTCCAGCATCCCTGGGTGACTGGGAAGGCAGCCAATATTGCTCACATGGACAATGCACAGAAGAAAATGCAAGAATTTAACGCAAGACGCAAGCTTAAAGTGAGTAAATCTATATATCACTAAAAATCTCATCATATATGTGTATATATGTATGTTCCCAAAATACAGCCAAAACGGTACACGATAGCGCAACAATTTTAGGGGCACCTTACTCACCCTTCACCTGCGGTGTGCAGTATCAAGTTTTGTTCAAAGTGTTGCGCTGTCATGTACCGTTTTGGCTGCATTTCAGACACACACCCCAACAAAACAAAAAAAATCGCCATTTTGATCTCAAACCTCCGTGTTCAATGTTGTCATTAAACGCGTGCTTTGTTGAACTCCTGAGATAAATGCTCAAATTTTCTTCAAGTTAAAGTTTGACCACACAATAAAATTAAAATTGTGTGTGTTTTTTCTCATCAACCTCTGTCACAACGGGAACCCAGGTCCACGGGTCGTCTAGAAAACAATAAAAGGGGCCATAAATACCTTTTTAAAAAAAAGTTAGGTGCACACTTCCATCCTGGACACACACGCGCACACACACACACACACACACATACTAACAAACACACGCACACGCACGCACACACACACACGCACACACACACGCACACACATACGCACACACGCACATGCACACACGCACACATACACAGAGTCTCATAGAAATTAATTGTAATGTTACCTTACTCTTCTTATTTGAAGTACTAACATAGTACTTCATTGACTGTTGACTATACACAATGCCTTTTGATGAACATTCATGCCCACTTACTTGGCCAGCGTAGGTGAATCGAGGACATACTGTAGGTATGTCAAAGGGGAGAAGATTTAATAGGAATCTGAGCGGTAACCTTTTCACGCAAAGGGTGGTGGGTGTACGGAACAAGTTGCCAGAGGAGGTAGTTGAGACAGGGATTATCCCAACATTTAAGAAACAGTTAAAAAGGTACATGGATAGGACAGATTTGGAGGGATGTGGACCAAACGCGGGCAGGTGGGACTAGTGTCGCTGGGACATGTTGGCCGGTGTGGGCAAGTTGGGCCGAAGGGCCTGTTTCCACGCTGTATGACTGTAAGACTCTTATCTACGTTATTTGAATTGACTCCAGACTGCTTCACTACTGATGCTGCAGAGTTGCAATTGGATCGAAATACAGGTCCACTACCGATTTCCCGGCGCACGAGGTTCCAAAGCCTTGGTGGTTTATCCGTTTTGCCCATCCAACAGAAGTCACGTCCATGGGCACCGAGATACTGGCTTGTACAGTCAGCCTCCTAAGTCAGCTATGGGAACGATACCACCAGCTACAGCAGGTCTAGAGTTCCAGAGTTCTGGCCACAGGAGGAACATTCGACCCGCCGATCGGCCACAGAGGTCCGGTGAGGTTGAGATTGGCCGCCTCACCCAGCCTAAGTGGCACCTTTTCGGGGGGTACTTACAGGCGTGATTTCATGTGCGTTCTTGTAATTTTGACCAGATTAAAGGAGGTTCCCGACCACCAGTTGCCGGAAGATCGGTGGTGAACCTGTATTCTGAAGACCAAAATATTCTGAAACCATAAAGTTCAATCAGTGGGAGTAAATTCCATATTCAAGTGTCAGAGATGGCTCAATTGGCGGCACTCTCATCACTCAACCAGAAGATCAGGCATTCAAATCATGCTCCTTAGATCAATCCAGTGCAGTACTGGGATATATTGCACTGCTGAATTATTGGACTGCTGATAAATTGCACTTAGGATGGCACGGTGGCGCAGCGGTAGAGTTGCTGCCTCGCAGCGCCAGAGACCCGGGTTCGATCCTGATTACAGGTGCCGTCTACACGGAGATTGTACATCCTCCCTGTGACTGTGTGGGTTTTCTCCGGGTGTTCTGGTTTCCTCCCACATTCCAAAGACGTGCACATTCGTAGGTTAATTGGCTTCTGTGCATCGTCCCTAGTGTGTAGGATAGAACTAATGTACGGTTGATTGTTGGTCGGTGCAAACTCAGCGGGGCCGAAGGAAGGGCCTGTTTCCACACTGTATCTCTAATTAAAAAACTATAGGTGTTGCCTTTTGGGTGAAATGTGACGTTGAGTCTGCATCTGTCCTTTCTTATCATTGCAGGCGGCTGTGAAGGCCGTCGTAGCCTCGAGCCGATTGGGAAATGCCAGCAACCACAGCCACAGCAATCACGACAGCGCCAAAGGAAGACACACTTCCAGTTCCGTGCAGGAGCAAAGTCCCAACGAGGAAAACGGGCAGAATTTATAGCCAAACTCTCGACATTACTTTCACGGACTGTCTGCCGCATGAGAAATTGTGAAAAGAATGCTGGCAATGTTCACTGGAGCTGTACTCCAAATCAGTAGCAACGGCATATTTTGCAAAAAAAGAATTGTGTAGAAAGTGCATCTTCCTCCAGTAGAATGAATACGGCAGATTTTCAAATCATGAGCAAAGATGTGTATATATTTATAGTATTTTATGCTATGATACAGAATATAGATCCACAATAGTATCATACATAAATATAGGATGACTGCAATTTTAGTATCCAAATATCTTACAGTTCGTTTACTGGATACAATGTCCACGAAAATATTTTTACTAGCAGAGATTTTGCCCTCAAGGTAAATGGAATTTGTTAATTTAATTGATTAAAGCAAACAAGGAGGAAAGGGCTTTGCTGAAAAATTACTATGGTTTCTTTCAAGGGCGATGTTTTTCCAGGTCAAGTCGCTCCAAAGACTTAGTTTGAACAGAGCACTTGGAGTGAAAGCGGACTGAAAATAATAGTTGTACATGCAATATTGCGAAAACGTGCTTTACATTATTTTAATCATTCAGTAGCCGTAAAGTAGTGGTAAATTAGATAAGAGTAAAAATCTGGAATAAAAATAAATAATGTTGAGCGTACAATGCAGATTAGCCCTCACTTGAAAGAGGGAAATAGACCGTTGAAGATACTAGATCTTCCCTATTCTCTCAGGTTTAGCATTCCTTGTCACTTCTCAAAGCAAACCCTGATTCTTTTACTATCAGGGATATGTTTTACAGCTCTGTACCTATTTGTATAATAAACATGGCACAGGGCTCGACACAGTGCGAAATCTGCAAAATCACATTCTGCAAAATCACACACACACCAATGTTCATTTCTCCTGTCTTCTTCCAGAGACTGATGTAACAATGACTTGGTTAATTCTAAAATAACAAATGGCTTGATGGTACATTAAATATGACAATCAGAATACTGATATGGTATTATCTTATTTAATTATTTTCTCACCTTGTAACATCAATAGTGAACCTTTAATTTACCAATCAGCATTACTAAAAAATAGATACCAGCAGGATCAATATTTCATTGTTTTTCAATACTAAATTGATTGTGCCAACTTAGAAAGGTTTAGCTGCCCCCTAATTATTTCAAACCTACTGTGTCGCTCCACTTGTTACTCATAAAGAGAAACAAGAAATTCAGAAAGCTTCGTCTCACCCTCTTTATCCAACTGTCTTGGTCTGGTTCATTCAACTCTCAATCAAAAATACTTGATTGGTGTGGCTCCCCTTCCAGCTAGGTTGTTTTGCGGACCACTAGTTCAGAAATAAAATCCAACATTACAGGGTATGTCCGGAGTCATAGAGTAACACAGCGTGGAAACAGGCCCTTCTGCCCAACTTGCCCACACCGGCCAACATGTCCCAGCTACACTAGTCCCACCTGCCCGCATTTGGTCCCTATCCTTCCAAACCTGTCCTATCCATGTACCTATCTAACTGTTGCTTAAACATTGGGATAGTTCCAGCCTCAACTACCTCCTCTGGCAGCTTGCTCCATACACCCACCATCCTTTGTGTGAAAAAGTTACCCCTCAGATTCCTATTAAAGCTTTTCACTTTAACCTATGTCCTCTGGTCTTCGATTCCCCTACCCTAGACAAGAAATTCTGTGTGTCTACACGATCTATTCCTCTCATGAGTTTTTGGAATATTTAACTAATTCGTCCACCTGACCAATATGTCACGCCAAACATCAACATTGGAAGTGGACGTTATCCATGAAAATACTTGAGGGAAATTTTATAAATCAAGATAGCTTAACAAAATACATTCTGGGCATTTTGGTGCTGTGTCTTGCTCTGACAAGCTATTCGTTGTAGCAAAAAATAGCTTCAAAAATTGAAGACATTATAAGTTGAATATTCAAAAATCAAGGAATTACTTGATTAATAATTATTTTTTGGTTCGGTAACATTTCAGTATTTTGCTTTAAAATCAGAGATTCCTTGAAGCCGAAGGATTAACCATCTCTATTTTGAATTTGACTTTAGCGATGTAACATTTTATAACTTAAACCCAAATTTTATTCCAAGCCTAATGAGTGAACATATTGACATTATATATCAGAAACTCTTCCTCTAAAAATAACCAGTCTTTTGGTTGCTGTCTGACCCAGTGCATGAATACAATGTTCTACTTTCATTTTATAATGTTTAGTAAATGGTTAGATTGATATTAAGTTGCTGGAATGATTTGTCAGGCTTGTTTTCATCATCAACTTCGATTCAAGAGAAGCCACTTCTCTATTTTAGAAATAACACAAAGTAAATTTTAGTAAACTTGTAAATTTATAGTACGTATACCAGTTGTTAAAGTGATAGTCTAATAGGCATCGATTGCAATCAGATCCCCATTTTAATAACCTATCGTGTTAATAATATCTCCACTCCATATCAATAAGTACAAAGCTGGCAAAACTCTGTTCCACCTTGGGCATCATTGAAACTTAATTATTTTTGTGTAATTTGAACGTCACAAGTGTGTATTTATTGGTCTAATTCTGTACAGTCTAGTTATTAAATCAATCCTATTTTCAAGCTCTGGACAATATATTAGAAATTTGTAACAGAACAAGTATATTATTAAGACTTGTGATGTACCATTTACTTTCCAGATATTTAGGTTATTCTGTTAGAATGTCTCAGTGAAACATAAATCATACCATATAGGGCTCCACACTCTACTGTTTACAGATACGGAATAGGTGAGAGCAGAAGAGGCGAGAGAGTATTTCCCTTGCATATTTACCTGTACTTACCTGAGAGTATTCACTTGTACATTAATAGAAATTAATGGCTGTAGGGGCAGGAACCAATCGTACATGTATTCTTGGGCTAAAGTGTAGGTGATCCTGTGCAGCCATTGAATGTGCCACTCAAATATTTGCCTTAAAATGTCAAGGTTCATGTATTACAATTTGGTAACATCTTTCGTCACACATAATAGATCCTAAAATGCCAGCAGTCTAGAAAGTATATTTTTCACATTGCTAACCCTGGTGGTGAACAGTAAGATGTCGTTCTATAAATGGAAGCACAATGGCACGAGGCCAGCACAGTGGTGCACTGATAGAGCTGCAGTCTCACAGCACCAGAGACCCAGGTTCAATCCTGACCTCGGGTGCTGCCTTGGTGGAGTTTGCACATTCTCCCTATGACCATATTGGATTACTCTGATGCCCCAGTTTTCTCCCACATCCCAAAGACGTGCAGGTTTGTAGGATAATTGGCCCTCTGTAAATTGCTCCTCGAGTGTAGGGAGTGGATGCGAAAGTGGGATAACATTGAACTAGTGTGAATGGGTGATCGATGGTCGGCGTGGACTCGGTAGGCCGAAGGGCCTGTTTCCATGCAGTATCTTTAAACTAAATGTCGCAAAGCACATCAAAGCCATGAAAACCTCAGGCTGAAAAAAATCTTATAAATAGAATTGAAGCATTGAAAACTCCAGCAGAAGTTTTTGTTCGATTTAGGAGGAAACATGTTCTGTATTCATTTGCTAAATAATCCTAAATATTCCCAATTACTCCATGATTTTACTCAATTTTTACGTCTCTTTCCTTGGATTAGAGTAGATGAAGGAATTCTCACAAAAATTTCCGCCTATTTGAATATACTGAAGTTCCATAAGATGTGGTTCTCTTTATTAACAGTGTATGCCTTTTATTCAAAAACAGGTAGTTCATGTAAATAATAATCAAAACTCCAAACCGTATTGTATTAGCAGAGGATATTAATGAGTGAGAATATTCACTTTTATATGTTGGCTGTTTTACACATTCCTCAACTAAATCTTTGGTTTATACAGAAATGATTGCAAATGCTTTTCTTCTTAACTAGATAATGCCAATGTTTTAGAAATTGATTTTCTAAGTATATTATTTGTTGCATTTTAATCTGTAAGGCGAAAATTAAATTAGTGTGATAAAGCTTTAATATACTTTTGTCGAATTGGTCATTCTCTATTATTGTGCCATATAAAGTATGATATAAAACTACATTGGACAGAAATGTAGTATTAATTACTGATTATTTGCACGTCTTCAATGGACTTTCTATCAACAAATTTAATTTTTGACATGTTATGCATATTTATAATTAGTGAAATGGCTTTTTAACTGAGAATGATCCATATGGCACAATGCATTACGTTCAGTGTGAGAGGATATATTTTTTCCCTGGCTTTTACTGAAGACTTTCCAGCAGTATTGTGTAGAAGTTAAACATATCTTGCATACAGCCATCTTTTTACTGCAATCTTCTTTAGGCAATATACTGTTGATGATATCTTATAGTGACGGTTTAATTTAGTTAGAGGCAGCATTTTGAGGATAATACGGTATTGTTACAATTTCATAATGAATATATGCAGCTGAAAATTTGTTATGTTTTACATTGATTTGTGCAAGTTGCAAAATTTTTAATGTGCTTCAAATATTTCTTTTGTTTTTGGGCTTTCTATCGCATTTGATGTTTTTATTGCATTGATCACCTTCTCTGAAATATCTATTTTTATTCTGCCACCAAGCTGGCTACCTAACTGCACTCGTTAAATGGAATATCAAGGGATGCCAGATAATGGTCTTGTGTTTCTTGTTTTGGTGCATGGATTAAGAGCTCATCTGCAGCTGTAAACTGCAGAAACGTGAAAGCAGCTACAAGCATTATTATGTTATCTATAATCAGAAATAAAAACTGCAAAATAAGATCGTTCATGACTCCAGGTCTCTAAATTTGTTTGCAGTTGCAGTTATAAAAAACACTCATGGACCACTTGCCAGAGGAATGATTACATTGAAATACAATAGTAATGCTTATGCACTTGATATACTGTATCAGCATCTGATGCTACACAGAGGGTGGTGGGGGCTGGAACGCACTGCCAGGGATGGCAGTGGAAGCAGGTACAATAGTGGCGTTTAAGAGGGTTTTGGATAGGCACATGAAGTTGTACAGTTTGATAGCCACAGGGAAGAAGGATCTCCTGTGGCGTTCTGTCCTGCATCTTGGTGGAACCAGTCTGTTGCAGAAGGTACTCCTCAGGTTGACTAGTGTGTCATGGAGGGGGTGAGCTGCATTGTCCAAGATGCTCCGCGGTTTGAGGAGCATCCTCCCCTCTATGACCACCTCCCATGAATCCAAGCATGCTGCCCAGATTGGAAAAATATTTTTTAAAAACTACAAAGAGCAATCTTTAAAATATGTGAGGATTAAAATAACATTTCAATTCATGTTCATAAGTTTGAGGAGCAGAATTAGGCCATTTGGCCCATCAGGTCCACTCCACCATTCAATCATGGCTGATCTATCTTTCCTTCTCAACACCATTCTCCTGCCTTCGCTCCATAACCCCTGACCCTTGACTAATCAAGAATTTGTCAATCTCTGCCTTAAAAATATCTATTGACTGAGCCTCCACAGCTGTCTATGGCAATGAATTCCACAGATTCACCACCCTCTGACTAAATAAATTCCTTTTCATCTCTTTTCTAAAGGTATGTCCTTTTATTCTGAGGCTATGGCTTCTGGTCCTAGACTCTCACACTAGTGGAAACATCCTCTCCACATCCACTCTATCCTGGCCTTTCACTATTCAGTAAGTTTCAATGGGGATCCCACTCATCCTTCTAAACTCCAGCGAGTACAGGCACAGTGGCGTTAAATGTTCACCATATGTTACCCCAATCATTGCTAGGATCAATGCAACAAAGGTAGAAATTACTAATGCAGAGTGAATGATTGGAATGTGAGAGATCTGAAATAAGGTTAAACTTAGGAGACTCCGAGCTGACTGGTTTCTGATTGCATTTACATGTTGTTAAGCACATCTTCAGTATCATTATTTTCTTGAAATTGAGGGGTCAGAAAGTGGAAAAAGAGGATTGCAAGTTGATTGGCTTCTGATTGCGCCTGCACATCTTTAATCTAAAACAGCTTTTGGTTGCTTTGTTTGAATGTCACAAGATTTTCATTTAGCTGAGGGTACGTAACTCCAAGTTCACTAACTTGATTACATCTGCACTTCGTAAATCCTAAATTATCTTGGTTTAATTAATTAATTGTAGTAAAAGACACATTTAATCAGCTGCGAAGGAGGAAGCGATTCCAAAACCATTGACTTTTGACTGCATTTGCACATCTTTTAGTGCAAAACCTCAGATGGTCCAATGGGGTGCCATGAGGTAGTGTGGTGCCATGAAGGTGTAAAAGCATATACAATTACGATCTTTACGAGACCTTTGGACAGATATATGTGTAGGAAGGATGCTGGTTTACACCGAAATGCTGGAGTAACTCAGCGGGTCAGGCAGCTTCTATGGATTGAAGGATTAGGTGACATTTCGGATCAAGACGCTTCTTCAGAAGGACAGATATATGGATAGGAAAGGTTTATAAGGCTGAATGCAGGTAAATAAGACAAGCCCAGATGACAACTTGGGTCGGCATGGAATCTATATGACTGGATTTATCTTCAATCTTAAATTATTTTAGTTGCTCTTTGGCTTGCTTAAATATTAACTATTGCTTAACAAGGTTCCTCCAAAATGATTTCTGATGCAACCGTATGTATAAATCATCTTCTGTTACACTACTTGAATGCAATAAAAATCTCCTACGATACGATAGAATTGTATTTATCCCAGGAGGGAAATTGATCTGCCAACAGTCATAAGGCACAAGATACATGAAATTAAAGTGAGGAGTGGAAAGGATTGGGGATGTGCAAAGATTTGGGGAGGAGGGAGGGGTGGGAGGGGGGGGGGGAAGGGAGTCAGTCTACCCACGACAGAAGGGGGAGGAGTTGTGGTTTGATTGCCACGGGGGAAAAGGATCTCCTGTGGCGTTCTGTCCTGCATCTTGGTGGGACCAGTCTGTTGTTGAAGGTACTCCTCAGGTTGACCAGTGTGTCATGGAGGGGGTGAGACGCATTGAGGTATCAATCGTGTAGTTGAGGTTAGGAGGAGATTCCGCGTTAATTTACCTCAATAAATTGACATCACAAAATCTTTCAACTCTAGTACTGGGAGGGATTAGAGAAGGATTCTTCTTTAATTTGACTGCTACTACAAAAATTGTCAGCATCCCTCCACAGGCTCCGCCATAACATGTAAGGCAGACTCTCAACCACAAATCCAACACAGATCCTCGCGTGGAAGAGAGGGGGGGGAGGGGAGAGAGAGCAAAGATACTAGAGGAGCAAGATGAACCACTCCGTCGAAATCGCGTAGGAAAATAACTGCAGATGCTGGTACAAATCGAAGGTATCACAAAATGCTGGAGTAACTCAGCAGGTCAGATAGCATTTGGGAGAGAAGGAATGGGTGACGTTTCGGGTCGAGACCCTTCTTCAGACTGAAGGAGCGTAACGTCCGCCATTTTAGTAGGCAAAACCCGCCGTCCGTTATGCCTCTCGCAGTGTAATCAGTGTTTTGGGGGAACAGTATGTGTGACGATACCATTAAAATGCAGAATTTATCACATCTATCAATTCACAGATTTTTGCTATTAGCGTTTTTAAATGTTTCTGCAAGTTTCTGCCTACTAAAATGGCGCATTGACGTACAACGGTCCTTAGGGTCGAGTGGTCTATCTTGCTCCTCTAGTATCTTTGGGAGAGGGGAAGAGAGAGAGAGGGAGAGAGGGGGAGCAAAGATACTAGAGGAACAAGATAGACCACTCGACCCTAAAAATCGTAGTATGTCATGGCGCCATTTTAGTAGGCAGAAACTTGCAGACACATTTTTAAAGAAAAATAACAAAAACCTGTGAATTGATATATCATATTGAATGGCGGTGCAGGTTCGAAGGGCCGAATGGCCTATTCCTGTACCTATTTTCTATGTTTCTATGATAGATTAGATATTTTCGGCATTTTAATGGTATCCTCACACATACTGTTCCCCCAAAACACTGATTACACTGCGAGAGGCATAGCGAACGGCGGGTTTTGCTTACTATAATGGCCGCTTTGCGTCCTACACTTCAGTATAGGCGATTTCAACGGAGTGGTCCATCTTGCTCCTCTAGTATCTTTGGAGGGGAGGGGGGGAGAGGGGGAGAGGGGGAGGGGGAGAGAGGGAGGGCGGCTGTACGTCGCGTCATGTACCGCGGGCCAGCCGTTGGGTGACGTAATTTGAAACCGAGGGGGCGGGCCGGGCCGGTTGCCCTCGTGACCCGGAAGGCCGCGCCGCCTTCCCGTTGCTCATCCATGACTCCGTCCTCGCTGCGGCCGGGACTCGTTCGTCGGCGCCGCGCTGCTCGCACAGGAGGCCCTGCCTTCGTCCTCCCGCTGCCGGGTTTGGGGGCTCTGCGGCGGGCCGTGCTGCGAGGGCGGCGCTTTGCCGACCAGAGCTGGGCTGCTCGGCCTCCCTCGGTGACTGCGCTGCGCTGCGAGCCCCTGCCTGCCTGGGTAAACTAACTCTTCTCTTCCTCACCACTTTTGCCCAACTCGCCGCCAGACAGTTACCAAGTTCGTGATTCCAGTTTACTATCGTGAAGAAATCTCGCCTGTCATGCATTTGCCGGCAAACAGAAGTTTAAAAAAAAACATCGATTCAGATTTACCAGAGATAGACGCAAAAATACTGGAGTAACCCAGCACTTCCAAACCTTGGCTCTTATCTTGTCAGAAATTAGTCATTTGTAAACTTGTGATGAAGGGCGTGTTTACATTGTTACCTAGTTCTAGGTTTAGACCAGGGGGCTCGAGTTTATTTATTGTCACATGTGCAATAATGAAAAGTTTGTTCTACATATAACCAGTCAAATTTTGGTGTACCCGAGTACATACATAGATCCTCTTCCTGAACAGAAAGGTGTTTTTTTTTGCAGGATTGTGTATGTTGTCCTGATACAAGAAACTGCCCATGCTGAAACTTTCAGCAATACACAAAGTGTTGGACGAAGTGAATCAAGCAGCATCTGTGGAGGAAATGGGTAGGTGACATTTTGGGACAAACGCCCTCCATTCCCTCCCGGGAGTTCATCCTGCACTTTGGTTTTGATCTCCTTGATTGCCCCCTGAGGTAAATGGCTATTTAAAAACTGAATAAAGCCTTCCTCTGCCTATATGTTTCACCCCTCTCCTTATCTGATACCCCATTGTCACATTTGTAGCTCTATCCTTTTCACTTCAACCATCTGCTGAGCATCTACCCCCACGCCTGTATCCACCTATCACTTGTGTTGGAAGGAACTGCAGATACTGGTTTAAACTGAAGATAGACACAAAATGCTGGGGTAACTCAGTGGGACAGGCAACATTTCTGGATAGAAGGAATGGGTAATGTTTCAGGTAAAGACTCTTCTTCATGCATTCCTTCTATCCAGAGATGCTGCCCGTTCTGCTGAGTTACTCCAGCATTTGTGTCTATCTTCCACTTAGTACTTGCTATGTCCCTGCCATTCTTCCATATTTCTTCATTCTTTCTCCCCCCCCCCCCCCCCCCAAGTCCATTAGTGTGAAGAAGGGTCCCAACCTAATACTCCATTCCTTTCACAAATTTTGCCTGACTGATGTTCCTCTTGCAGTTTAATGTTTGCTCAAGATTCCAGCATCTGCAGTTTCTGACTATTTCAGAAGGTTAGTCAGTTGTATTGGTGGGCTGATTGTTGCAAAATGTCAGAGTTGCAAAGCAACAAATTTCCTTATCTAAAGGAAAGATGTGTATGCCAGATTGTTCCTATATGTGGCGGTCTGGTAGTTTAATGGCCACAATTGATGATGCTGTCCCTTTCTCTTGATTTATTTAAATAACTGAATTCAGGGAGTTACAGTGGTGCGGTTGTAAAGCTACTGCCCTACAGCGCCAGAGACCCAGGTTATATCTTGTCCTGTGTTGGAAGGAATTGCAGAAATGTTGTATCAGAGGCAAATTAACCTTCACGCCCACATGTCTTTGAGAGGAAACTTGATCACAACATCTCTGGACAGAAGGAATGGGTGACGTTTTGGGTTTCAGTCTGAAGAAGGGTCTTGACCCGAAACGTCACCCATTCCTATCCAGAGATGCTGCATGTCCCGCTGAGTTACTCCAGTATTTTGTGTCTATCTTCTATCTTGTCTTGTTGTCTCTGAATTTTGCACATTCTCTCTGTGATCGAATTTCCTCTGAGTGCTCTGGATTCCTCCCATACCTCAAAGACATGTGGGCTTGAAGGTTAATTTGCCTCTGTAAATTGTCCCTAATATGCCGGGCAAAAATGGGATAACATAGAACTAGTGTGAATGGGTGATCGACAATCACTGTTACTTGGTGGCGGAAGGGCCTAGTTTCATTTTAGATTTTTTTAGAGCATGGAACCAGGCCCTTCAGCCCTTCGAGTCCACACCGACCATCAATCACATATTCACACTAGTTCTATATTATCCCACTTTCACATCCCCTCCGTACACAGCAGGGCAATTTACCACTTAACCAACAAACCTGCATGTCTGGAATGTGAGAGGAAACTGGAGAACCTGGAGAAAACCCATGTGGTCACAGGGAGAACATGCAAACTGCACCCGAGGTCAGGATCGACCTGCACTGTGAGACAGCAGCACTACCAGCTTCAAGCAAATTAAATTTTAAATTGTTACCATTTGAGGAAGAAATTTATAATTCTTGTGATATATTTTTAATGGAGAAAGTAATAATAGAACTATTGTAACTATCAAAAGCTGTTAAAGGGCAGTCTACATTTTTGTGAGCCATGGACTTTCTTTAGACTGTTCACAAGGTCATAAGTGAGAGGAGTAGAATTAGGCCATTTGGCCCATCAAGTCTACTCCGCCATTCAATCATGGCTGTTCTATCTCTCCCTCCTAACCCCATTGTACTGCCTTCACCCCATACCTCTGACACCTGTACTAATCAAAAATCTATCAATCCCTTAAAAAATATCCACTGACTTAGCCTCCACAGCCTTCTGGTTCATCTGACTAACTGGACTGTTAGTCCCTAATGGCCATTGGAACATCCTGGCAATGGCCCTGGGCGAGCATTAGAGCTTTTAAATCTCTAGAAACTGCAATGTGATAGAAACATAGAAAATAGGTGCTGGACCTTTTGGCCATTTAGGCCATTTGGTCCTTCGAACCAACACTGCCATTCAATATGATCATGGCTGATCATCCTAAATCAGTATCCTGTTCCTGCTTTCTCCCTGTATCCCTTGATTCCGTTAGTCCTGAGCTTTATCTAAATCTCTCTTGAAAACATCCAGTGAATTTTCCTCCACTACATTCTTCTAGACTTTATATGATAGCATTTTAGTTTTCTTTGGCTTAGATCTAAGTTTGCCATCTCCGGAGCAAACAAGACAATGGACCAAATATAATTCAAAGCCTGCTGATATCTACCAGGTCATGATTAAATAGGCCCACAATGTTTGTGGTGAACATGCCAAGTTAAACTGATCTCATCTGCTTGTACATAGAAACGCAGGAAAATAGGTACAAAGTAGGCCAATCGGCCCTTCAAACCAGCACTGCCATTCAATATTATCATAGCTGATCATCTATAATCAGTACCCTGTTTCTGCTTTTCCCCCATATCCCTTCATTCTTTAACCCTAAGAGCTAAATCTAACTCTTGTAAACATCCAGTAAATTGGCCTCCACTGCCTTCTGTGGTGGAGAATTCCACAGATTCACAACTCTCTGGGTGAAAACGTTTTCCTTATCTCAGTCGTAAATGGCCTACTCCTTATTTTTAAACTGTGACCCCTAGTTCTGGGGAACATTTTTCTTGCATCTAGCCTGTCCAATCCCCTAAGAATTTTATATGTTTCTATAAGATCCCCTCTCGTCCTTCTAAATTCCAGTAAACATTTGTGCAGTTGATCCATTATTTCATCATATGTCAGTCCCACCATCCTGGGAATGAACGTGGTGACCTACGATGCACTCCCTCAATAGCAAGAATGTCCTTCCTCCAATCAGGAGACCAAAACTGCACACAAAACTCCAGGTGTGGTTCACCAGGGCCCTGTACAACTGCAGTAGGACCTTCTCTCCTCAAATCCTCACGCTATGAAGGCCAATATGCCATTTGCTTTCTTCACTGCCTGCTGTACCTGCATGCTTACTTTCAGTGACTGATTCAGGGACACCCAGGTCTTGTTGCACCTTCCATTTTCCTAATCTGACACCATTCAGATAGATGGAATGATCTGGAATTTTGAATGTGCTAGCCTTTAAAAGATTAATTTGATTCACCAGAACAGTCTGCAGCTGTTTGCAATGGAATAATTCCAGTGAATGCGCTCTGTGGTTTAGCAGCAATGGACCTTTGCAGGAGTATATTTTGTATAATCAAGTCTTGAACTGCAAGTCACTAAATCATCGCTAAAATGATGTTTTAGTTTTAAAGGAATATATCTCCCCTTTCAATATTTCATAAGAGTTGCTTTCTTTACAAATCCCTGCCCTACCATTCCTCGTGGTATTGCACTTTAATAGATTCTGTCCACTGTGATAGAAGGCACGCCAAAATTGAGGCAGAAAGACATTTTGAAGGCAAATACTACAGGCCGAATCTGGAGTATGGTGTGCAGTTCTGGTGGCCAAATTATAGGAAGGATGTCGACAAAATGGAGAGGGTACAGAGGAGATTTACTAGAATGTTGCCTGGGTTTCAGCACTTCATATCATATCATATATATACAGCCGGAAACAGGCCTTTTTCGGCCCTCCAAGTCCGTGCCGCCCAGCGATCCCCATACATTAACACTATCCTACACCCACTAGGGACAATTTTTACATTTACCCAGCTAATTAACCTACATACCTGTACGTCTTTGGAGTGTGGGAGGAAACCGAAGATCTCGGAGAAAACCCACGCAGGTCACGGGGAGAACGTACAAACTCCTTACAGTGCAGCACCCGTAGTCAGGATCGAACCTGAGTCTCCGGCGCTGCATTCGCTGTAAAGCAGCAACTCTACCGCTGCGCTACCGTGCCGCCCACTACTTAGGCTACAGAGAGAGGTTGAATAGGTTGGGTCTTTATTCTTTGGAGCGTAGAAGGTTGAGGGGGAACTTGATAGAGGTTTTTAAAATTTTGAGAGGGACGGACAGAGTTGAGGGACAAAGGTTTAGGGGTAACATGAGGAGGAACTTCTTTACTCAGAGGGTGGTGGCTGTATGGAATGGGCTTCCGGTGGAAGTGGTGGAGGCTGGCTCGATTTTATTATTTAAGAGTAAATTGGATAGGTATATGGATAGGAGGGGATTAGAGGGTTATGGTCTGAGTGCAGGTAGATGAGACTAGGTCAGGGAGAATGGTCGGCGTGGACTGGTAGGGCCGGACAGGCCTGTTTCCATGCTGTAGTTGTTATATGTTATAGGTGGAAGGTGTCAGAGAACGGAACAGTGTTCTTGCAGGAGGTAATGGGAGGAAGTATAATCAAGGTGTTTGTGGAGCTTGTGGGCTTGTAGTGGATGTTGGTGGCAGCTTTGTCTCCTGAGATGGAGAAGCCTAGCAAATAAAGGGGAGAGTCAGGTCCTTGTGAAGATGAGAGAAGGGTGGAAAATGTTTGCAAAAGTCTTAACATTTTTAATTCTGCATTAGTGCAGGAAGCAGCAACAATGCATTTGTTGATGTATTGGTGAAAGAGTCAAGGGACTGGACTGAAGTAATACTAAAACAGTTATTGTTCCAGGTAGCTTACAAAAAGGCAGGTGGCGTTTGAGCCCTTGCAAGTGTGCATAGTAATGTAATTAGTCTCCAATGTTTTTTCCTTGTTTTAACTATTTTACTGCACAAATTTTAACATTTTCAGATTGGCCGTGGAGTTGCAGGTTTTCATTTAACCGTGTCACAATGTAGATATTTAAGGCAGTTATGATGCTACTTTTGTGAGTTATTGTGTGTGCATATATGATAACATAGGCCAAAGACATCTTTTATTAACAACCAATTGATCTACAAGTAGTCCTTCAGAATGTGGGATGAAACTGGAGCATCCCAAGGAAACACACACATGTGGTTGAAGAGTTCCAGAATTAAGTTTGAATAGTGAGAAAGGCAACCTTTAAATTGCCTCACCTTACAGATTGGTTGAAAATGAACTTGTGCTGGAATTAAAATACATTTACATAAACAAACAAATGAGGATTGCCAATATGCAGTGATGTATATGGAACAGGGTTGGTCTTTCTGAATGTATATCCTGTCAGCAGAATCTGATCTCCAGTCATTTGTGATCTATGAAACATTGGATCAAGGCTCTTCTCTTGTGAGACTATCTTTAACTGCTGATTGGTGTTTTTTGATCTGGCATTTTCTACTTGCTATTTTAGGCTAAGCGATGTGGAAAGATTTTTTTTAAATTAAAATTTTCCAAGCTTACTAATTGAGTTTGGTGTAAATACCTCTTTCGTGAGCGATGGTGGCTTTGATCAGAAGTTGCCAATTTACAGTATTCATCTTGCATTTTGTGTATCAATATATGTTTTGACATGCAAATGAATTTGGGATCTTAATGGATTAATAATACTGTGGGACTATCATATTTAATTTTTCTATATCTTTTTTGCAGCATTTGGTGGAACAAGCCTTTGACTGCCTGGAAATGGTGTTCTGAAAATTATACGCAATGAGTGACTTTGAGTTCATCTTTTGCAGATGGCAAGGTCGGCTGTGGCCTGCAAGAGTAAGTAACTTGTTTATGCAGCATTTTATTTATAGGGAGTGTCATTAAGTTGACAATTACCGTACATTTTATACTCGTAGTCATTGTATGCTAAATGTCTAAAACACTTTGTCTAAAACTTTCTGTTTCACTTGGCATACCTATGAAAATACATTTTCTAATCAATACATTTCTCTTGCCTAATATTTTCACTCCCCAGTACTTCTCAGTGAAACATAATTGGTACGCTAAAATAGTCCATTTTTTAAATTGATTCCTGATCCTAATAGCCTATTAGGCTGAAGGGAGAACTGGTGGATGTGGAGTGTTTTGACTTTCAGAAAGATCTTGCAAAGGTCTCTGGGTGAGATGAACATGAAAAATTAAAGTACATGAGATTGTGGATAAACATGTCGGCAGACAGGGAACGAAGACAATTAATAAATTGAGGCACAGGACACTGCAGATACGGAAACCATTTTTGAAAATCAGTTCTGGAGGAACTCAGCAGATCAGGTGGCATCGATGGAGGAAAATGGACACGTAACACTTTTCGCTCGTGACCCTCTGACTGGAGTTGGGGAAAGATGGCTTGCAGAAAGGGTTGTAGGGAAGGTGGGTCATGGCTGGCAAGTGTGGGGAGAGAACGGTGGCGATATTAACCAAGGCTGGAGGGTGGTAACTGGAGAAGACAAGGATGCAAATGGTAGATCTGATCAGAAAGGAAGGTGGTGAATAAACTAGAAGCGGACGGAGGAATGTGGTGGGTGGGTGGAATAGTAGGGGTTAGGATGAAAAATGGACGGCCTGGAGTAGGGAGCTGTGGGTGATGAGCAAATGGAGGAGGACCACTCAAGCGGAATATGATGGTCTATTTGCAAGTTGCAGGTTGTGACTAATGTACTGCAGGGATCAGGGGTAGGATCCAGGTGAAGGAAGTGGGTATAGCAGTATAATGTAGATAAATGTGAATTAAGAAACAAAACATGATTTCATTGGATGTTGGACAGGCTCAAAAGGATAACTGAGATCCTGTATTCTTATCTCAGTGTCATACCGACCAAGTGAAGCATTGGAGATTTTGTAACTTTACACAAGAACACTATGCATGTTGCAGGACTTTAAACTTTGAGGGTTTTTAAACAGGCTTAGCAAGTGCCAATTCATTATTTGGATGTGCACACCTTGTCTCCTTGCTCCATGATGATCATGTGACAAGATCAAATTGTTTTCTTCAGCCTGGCTGTCATCACTACACTCTGATCCCATTGTTTGGATGGCTCGGTCCCTCCCTAATCGTTCTCCTAATTTCACTGTTCGTATCTCTTCGTTATCACCTCCTCCACAGCCAACAGTAGACCTTTGCTCTGATTTGTTCTGTACCTTTTCATATCTCTAGTTTGAAGAAGGGTCTTGACCCGAAACGTCACCCATTCCTTCTCTCCCGAGATGCTGCCCGACCTGCTGAGTTACTCCAGCACTTTGTGAATAAATACCTTCGATTTGTACCAGCATCTGTAGTTATACCTCTAGTTTCCCTCTCCCCAGGCTCAGTTTGAAGAAGGGTGTCGACCGGAAACATTACACATTCCTTTTCACTAAGATCATTTATATTGTAAGAAAATAACTGCAGATGCTGGTACAAATCGAAGGTATTTATTCACACAACTAATTACAGTAAATTTTGTACAATGCAATTTAAAACTCTTCCATTTCAACCACTTGTCCTACTTATGCCGCGAGATCTGCCAAACAAAATCGAATGCAAATGCAACTGCATTTCAGGTCTTCGTGTGTACAGTGACAAAAAAGTAATTCTTCTTGGCTGTGATTCTTTTTTCCCCAAACAAAAACAACATAAGCAATTGGCACAGTGACGAAGCGGTGAATTTGCTGCCTTACAGCGCCAGAGACCGAGGTTCAATCCTGACTACAGGTGCTGTCTGTATGGAGATTACACCTCTCATGGTATCCAAACTCATTCCTTGATCGGTGGGCCAGAATTCTGCCTAGTAACTTAACCACCATATTGATTGTTCAAGACTACAATGATAACTTTTGCTCACTTTTAGAACTTGTCATAGCCACAACTCAAAAGTAGGATTTCTTTCAAGCATTACATTTTGAGTGCAGTTGATGAATGTATAACGTTGCCCATATTTGTTTCCTTTTTTTAACAAAAGATACTGCTGAAGTCTGGCATTTCTCCCAGTGGAACACCCGAGACAAATTCAGATTGTGTAGATGTCCAAATAATATGCTTGGATAAAAGGCAAGTTTGGAAAATAAAATTTGATTTTGTCAATGCAAATGTTAACATGGTCATGACCATTTAATTATGCTGTGTTTAGAAAATGTGATAATCGTCAGGATTTATTTTATCATTGTGCCTTGTTTTCTTCCCAATATGACAAAGTTGTGTTCATTTCTCAACTACACTATTGTGCTCTGACATTAAATAGATTTTAAATAGAGGGGCAAATATTCTCCTGGTGTAAGGTTTTGTAAAAAGGTTATGCATTAGAGTACGGGTGATGGTTATGTTATTAAATTTTTAGGTACTTTTGTTCATTGTTAGTGGACAATAGTAGAATAATGCAAAAATAGGAAACAGTCTTCTGCTTAGTAGTGATACTAAGCTAATCTAACCTTTGGGCCAGATTATTGCCCAATAGGATGGTGAATTATGATTTTATTAGTCTTCATGCAGTGACAATTTGAAAGGTTTCTCATCATCCACTGATTAAGAGAATAAGCAATATGTCTTTGTGATGGTCGGATTTCAATTTGGGAATGGATATTTTAAAATGTTGCATATATGTGGTGATGCTACTAAGCTAATATGATTTTTACCAATCCATAGGCAACTTTTTCACAAGTGCGATATTCCTAATTGATCGCTTCAATCATATGATCAATTTGGAAGATTATTTCCAAAGTCACAGGCTTTGGAAGGATAAAATCTCTAATTGTGTTACTTCACGTGGAAACACAGAATTTCATTTAACCGCCACAAAGCTTCACTGAAATTCCTAATGGCAATTTGGTTATCCTGAGTTTAGTGCTCATTTGTCACTATATTAACCTTACAAAACCATGGAGTATAACATTAATTTTGTATTTTAGATTAAGAGTTAAGTGCACAGACACAAGACCATTTGAGGAAGAACAAGCCAAAACCATTAGTAGCGGATTAGGTGAGTCTTCGATCGTGAAAAGATGCTACCATAGGGAAAGCCATAATTATAATTTAGAATATAGAATATACAAATGCTTGAAATGTAACGGACTTAATTTTGAAGCTTAATTTGAAGCTTAATTATTGTTTTGCATGCTTTTGTTTTGAAAAGATCTGCATTTCTCACTCTTTCACAACCTTTGGATGACCCAAAGTGCTCTGCAGCAATCAAAGTACTTTTGAGATGTGCTCATACATATTCCTTCCAGTAATTCACTTTGTTCACATCAAGCTCTTTCAAAGATGTGAAAATGGGATACTTTACACCCACTTGAAAGCATAGAGCCTTCTGTTTAATGTTTCATTTGACAGATATCTGCGCTGTTGTGTCAATCTGGCTCTTTGGGTTCAGTCTTGGGATGATAGATGCAGCATGGAAACAAGCCCAGCCAGTTCACACTGACGATTCTACCACCTTTTTACATTAGTTTCATTTTGATTTAAGTCTTTGGCATGGGAATGTTGCCAAAATGGCTTTCAAATTTAAAACCTTTCAATGCAACGCTCCAATGTGTTTATGAGGAAAATTTTATTAACACCTACAACATTCAATTTGTGGAATTAATAATCTTAAGCACCTTTGCTATTATGTACCAAGGGAGGGGAGGAGAGGAGGTGGTGTCCGGCATTGCCGATTGTCCGTTATTACCAAATGAGGTGGGTGAATTTTAACTAGTTTAAGTTAATAATAATAATATATTCCTTTATTCATCCCACACCAGGGAAATTTACAGTGTTACAGCAGCAAAGTGGATAGCAAGAGATCATTCATTATAAATATAAGTAAAGACAAGGATAAATTGTCATCAGTTTACTGTGTATTCCTTAACGGTTACTGTTGACTCGTCTGCTGGGAGCAGTGCTGGTTGTGCAGTCTCACAGCAGCGGGAAGGAAGGACCTCCTATATCTCTCCTTCATGCACTTGGGGTGAAGGAGTCTGTCATTGAAGGAGCTACTCAGTGCAGTGACAGTGTCCTGCATGGGGTGGGAGTCGTTGTCCAGCAGCGATGTTAACTTTGCCATCATCCTCCTCTCTCCCACTGCCTCCTCTCATCCTCCTCTCTCCCACTGCCTCCTCTCATCCTCCTCTCTCCCATTGAGTCGAAGGGGCAACCCAGGAAAGAGCTGGCCTTCCTGACCAGCTTGTCAAGTCTCTTCCCCTTTGCCGCTGAGATGCTGCTGCTCCAGAAGACCACTCCATAGAAAATGGCTGATGCAATCACTGTGTTGTAGAAGGTCCTTAGGAGTGCCCCCTGCACTCCAAAGGACCCGAGTCTCCTCAGCAGATAAAGTTTGCTCTGGCCCTTTTTGTATAGCGTATTGGTATTTTCAGTCCAGTCCAATTTATTATTGAGGTCAACACTCAGGTACTTATAAGAGTCCACCCTCCCGATGTCCATTCCATGGATGTTCACTGGTGTCGGGGGGACCTGGCTGCGCCTGCGGAAATCCACCATCTCCCTGGTTTTTCCTGCGTTGATCCGGAGACGGTTCCGCAGGCACCAGTCCACAAACTCCTTGATCAGTTCTCTGTACGCCCTGTCATCGTTGTCTGTGATGAGGCCGCCAATGGCAGAATCGTCAGAGAACTTCTGTAGATAGCAGTTTGCAGAGCCGTGCCTGAAGTCCGCGGTGTGGTTGCATTGTTCACTGAGGAGCCCCTGTGCTGCAGGCCACCATGTCCAAGGATTAGTCCTTTGTCCTCACATTCTGTGGTCGGTTGGTGAGGTAATCTAGAATCCAGGATGTGAGGTGGTGATCCACTCCTGTGCGCTCCAGCTTGCCCCCCAGAAGCCCTGGCTGGATGGTGTTGAATGCACTGGAATAATGCACTGGAATAATAAAGTCGTTTGGGAAGAAACATTGCAGTGGGGCGGGGGGTGTTAAATCAGGGGGAATTCACAAGAGTTGTGGGGTCCCCGACCTCGCACGCGGTGTGCCAGGGACAGTGCCCGTACTAACGACGCCTTCACGCTGTTTGCGCGTGGTGCCTGTGGTGGGCAATGGCAGCTTCGCTCCGTTACCAGTTGATGGAGCCATGCATTGCCAAGGAGACACGGGTGCCGTGGGCGCTCTGTACCTGACACCTCAGGACCTCGCTTTGCGGCAGTCGCTGTAAACTTGTGCCCAATGCAACGCTGTTCAAGTGCGTTCTTCTGCTCGCTCTCTCCCCGGCACCGTCTTTCTGCTGCGGGCCGCTCGACAGCCGCCACCATGAATGGGCACCTCGGTCCACTATAACCAAAATCCGTCATATAGAGGTCTGTAATTGCAAGAGTTTACTGTACTTAAATGCAAGTATAAATATATCATTATTATAAAATTATAAATATCTTTTATTTCAAGATAGATTCTAACTCCCAACTTGTTCTGTTCAAAGGACCAATGTTTCTTCGCAAATGTATACGTTTTCCAACAGCCACCATAAAAGATTTTAATTTCATTTGTTTTAGAAGAAATAAGATGTTTTGCAGCTTTATTTCTCCTTTTGTGATCAATATCACTTTTCTTTCCTTTTTAAAACACAGTGTATAGAGAACACTTTACTCATGAAGAAACTTTGGAGGAATTGACTTACAGGAAGGCACTTCGAATTGCCTTGAACATTTTAGCTGGCGATGACTCCCATCTGCCTCCAATGACTATAAAAGAACCTGTAATAGCAAACACTGGGATTTTTACTTCGGAGAAGCTTAAAAAGAATGCATGTGCTTTCAATTCTAATGGAACACAAACAGCTTTGAAGCCAAATGGATTACATTTGCCTCAAGAACAGGGGAGCATATGCACTCGGCAAAGTCACAGGAGAGCGTCTTGTATTAAAAATACTCCAGAAAATGAACAAACAAGAACGTGGACTCGATCATACACATTAAACCAGTCTTCAATTAATTTGAGAAGCATTGCCGAAAAGTCAGGAGGTGGTTGTGTGGAGAAAAGAAAAAGAGGAAGGGTGAAAACAGATATTTGTCATCCCCAGAAAAATACTTCTAAAAATAGTTCCCCACAATATGAACAGCCATTACAACCTATGAAATCAACACCAGAAAAAAATAGATCTTCGGTAAAAAAACGTGAAAGATTACGAAAAGAGGAAAAGTCTTCAATCCATGCCTGCAGTCCTACAGTCTCTGGAGTAAAGAAAGATCAAAATGGAAAAGTTAAAAAGAGCAGACAGAAATCAAAGGTTTGTAAATCTACCCCTGAAGGAAATACAGATTATTGCCCATCCAATTGTAAATCTGAGGAAGTTTGGGCATCTGGCATTTCTTGTAGCTATTTAGAATCTACTCCGAAACGTGGGACATGCGACCACGTTGGGTCACACAAATTCCCGCGCCTTTTACGCAGCCAAAGAAATATTCCGTTTGAAAAGAAAAATGATTTGAGCCAAACTAGGGAAATAAAGCAAAACAAGAAACGAGGGAAAAAGTGTGCAGAACCTATGGAGTGCCTTAATGCCAGCGAGACTTCAGCTGATTTGGATGCTAATGTGAAATCAAGCAACGAGCCAAATGTAGACTCATTTGCAGAACAAGGGAGTCCAGAACAGCATTTTATGAGTACTATTTTTGGGTTGCCTTTGGATGAGCAAGTGAGCCCTATTAATGGATGTAACCAGAAACATAGTAATATGGACAGCCCTCATACAAACTGTTCTACTGCTGAAATAAGTAAGGAGGGAACATTCAATGCTTCATCCATTACCAAAGAAGAAGGAACTTTATCCAGCACATTGCTGCAAACTCATCTTGGCTCATCGTTGTTTGAAATCGATGAAGTGGGTAAGGTTATCTCTTTCTATTGTGACATTCATCTTCTTTATATTCAATCAGCAACATAGAAATCTGAATGTTTGACTAAAAATTACGTTTCTTTTAGGATGTTTTACCTCTTTTTACATGAAGTTAAATTACTTTTAGAAAGTATATTGCGGTGGATTAGAATAGTAAAATTGCTTATCGAAATGCAGCTTCTCCGATCCATTTACACAATCAATAGCAAACATGTTGGTTTAACTGTCGGATTTTTTAATTTTTTAAAGTAGACTGCTAATCGTTAGCCACTAATAACCATTGGGCATCACAGAGCAGTTAAAATGAGATTTGAGAATTGGGAAATATAAGTGCATCTTTGTATAGCAGTAGAAACTAGGAACTGCAGATGCTGGATAATACTCAAAAGGGAACAGTGGTAGAATAACAGTGGGTCAAGTAGCATCTCTGGAGAACATAAATAAGTAGACAGACCCACACAGCCCGTTTTTACCTTCTCACCAAAATCCACAAACACAACTGCCCTGGCAGACCCATTGTTTCTGCCTGCTGTCCCAAGGAAATGATTTCCATGTACCTCGACTCTATCCTATCCCCCCGGTCCAATCTCTCCAGACCTATGTCCAAGATACCTCACATGCCCTTCGTCTCTTTAATGACTTCTGCTTTCCGAGCCCCCACGCCTTCATCTTTACTTTGGACGTTCAGTCATTCTACACCTCCAACCCCCACCAGGAATGCATCAAAGCCCTACGTTTCTTCCTCGACCGCAGAACCATCCAATTTCCCTCTACTAATACTCTGCCTAGCGGAGCTGGTCATCACCCTCAACAACTTCTCCTTTGACTCCTCCCAAATCCAAGGTGTAGCTATGGCCACCTGCATGGGCCCCAGCTATGCTGTCTCTTTGCAGGGTACGTTGAACAATCCCTGTTCCAGGTGTACACTGGCCCTATCCCCAAACTCTATCTCCGTTACATTAATGACTGCATCGGTGCTACCTCCTGCACCCATGCAGAACTCATGGACTTCATCAACTTCACCACCAATTTTCATCCTGCACTTAAAGTTACTTGGACCATCTCTGACACCACCCTCGCTTTTCTTGATCTCACAGTCTCCATCACAAGAAATAGACCATTGACTGACATCTATTACAAACCCACTGACTCCCACAACTATCTTGGCTACACTTCTTCCACCCTGCTTTCTGCAAAGACTCTATCCCCTACTCCCAATTCTTCTGTCTACGTCGCATCTGCGCCCAAGATGAGGTGTTCCATACTAGAACATCCGAGATGTCCTCATTGTTTAGGGAACGGGGGTTCCCCTCTCCCATCATCTGAGGCCCTCACTCGTGTCTCCTCGATGCTCCGCCCTTGCTCCCCCTCACACCTAGTCGTAACAGAGACAGTCCCCCAGTCCTCAGCTTCCACCCCATCAGCTGTCGCATGCAACACATAATGAAATTTCCACCACCTCCAACGGGATCCCATCACTAGCCGCATTTTCCCATCTCCAACCCTTTCTGCCTTCCACAGAGACCATTCCCTCCACAACTCCCTGGTTAACTCATCCCTTCCCACCCAAACCACCCCCTCCCCAGGTACCTTCCCCTGCAACCGCAGAATATGCAACACCTGTCCCGATACCTCCTCCCTCGACTCTGTCCAGGGACCCCGACAGTCCTTTCGGGTTATGCAGAGGTTCACTTGCACCTCCTCCAACCTTATCTGTATCCGTTGTTCAAGATGTTGACTCTTATACATTGTCGAGACCAAACGCAGACTGGTGGATCGTTTTGCAGAAATCCTTCGCTCAGCCCGCCTGAACCAACCTGATCTCCCGGTTGCTGGACACTTTAATTCGCCTTCCCATTCCGACACAGACCTTTCTATCCTCAGTCTCCTCCATTGTCAGAGTGCGGCTGAACACAAATTGGAGGAACAGTTCTCAACTAATGAAGGCCAGCATGCCAAAAGCCACCTTCACCACCCTGTCTACCTGCAATGCTAGAAACAGAACTGTACGGCAAAGGAACAAGCTCTTTGGCTACAATGTCTGAGCCGAACATGATGCCAAGATCTCATCTGCCTAATCTCATCCGCCTGCACGTGATCCATTCTTGGCATATCAATGTGCCTATCTAAAAGCCTCAAATGCCACTATCGGATCTGCCTCCACCTGGTGGAGAAATCACTACTTACCTCATTATCTCCCTGTTGTGGTGGTGTTTAATACATGCCCTCATCCAGCCATTGAAACTTTGTGTTAGTTTCCAGTTGGTAATTGGGACCACACGATCACATATTGGTTCAATGAATGTCACAGCCATGAAAGTACAAGAACATTCAGATAGGATCAGGAGTGACAAATGTGGCTATTCAAAAATGTCATGACAATCAACTGCATCTTCCCTCTTGATCCTTAACAGTAGTTCAAAAACAGACCTGTCAGCCTTGAATATACCTAACGAATCAATCTGCAGCTCTCTGGGTAGTTAATTGCAAAGATTTTCAAACTTTCAAACTAAATCCATCCTATCCATGTATGTGTCTAATGTTTCTTAAACGTTGCAATAGTACCAGCCTAACTATCCTCCGGCAGCTCGTTCCATACACCCACCACCCTTTGTGTTAAAAAGTTACCCTTCAGCTTCCTATTAAATCTTCCCCCCTCACCTTAAACCTATGTCCTCTGGTTCTCTATTTCCCCCACTCTGGGCATGAGACTCTTCGTCTACCCGATCTGTTCCCCTCAAGATATTGTACACCTCTACAAGATCACCTCTCATCCTCCTGCGCTCCAAGGTATAGGATCCTAGCCTGCTCAACCTCTCCGTATGGCTCAGGCCCTCGATAACATCCTTGGAAATCTTCTCTGCTTGAAGTGTTTGGACCATAATCCAGTTGGACCTTTCAGTTCAATTGTAATTATTTTCTTAGCCTGTCCATGTAGGTTCCCATTATCAAGTTGTCCGCTAGATTTGGTCTTTCCACGTGGATCCATGACTGGCTTCCTCTCATCCTGACGTTTCCATTACATTAATGGATTACCGAGATCTGCAAATATGATAAAATAGCTGGATGAGGGTTAGCAGAATATTATAATTCCTTCTGCTTTCCTATTTTTAGCAGAACAAACATTGGTACTATTTGAAGTCCCACTTTTATAATTAAATCTTGTTAAATCAATCTTCAGATGCTGCTTGACTACCAAGTTTAGATTTTTTAATTTAGAGATACAGCGCAGAAACAGGCCCTTCGGCCCACCAGGTCCGCGCCGCTCAGCGATCCCCGCACATTAACACTATCCTACACCCACTAGGGGCAATTTTTACATTTGCCCAGCCAATTAACCTACATACCTGTATGCCTTTGGAGTGTGGGAGGAAACCGAAGATCTCGGAGAAAACCCACGCAGGTCACGGGGAGAACGTACAAACTCCGTACAGACGGCGCCCGTAGTCAGGATCGAACCTGAGTCTCTGGCGCTGCATTCGCTGTAAGGCAGCAACTCTATGATTGCGCCACCGTGCCGCCCTAAGTTCTTCTCGCGGTTTTTATTTACTGCTCCAGATTCCAGCATCTGCAGTCTCCTGTGTGTCTCCAATATAAAAGTTATCTTGAATTTCGCGATTAGGTCTTTGTTTATTTCCCATTCGTACTATTATAAGGTTCAGCTTCAAACCCAATTAGATCTTGTAGCGTGACCATGTCAACATTTGCAGGAGGATCGGATTGTGGATATTTTGGGGGTTCACTCAAATAGTTTACGGTGAATTAAATGACAAAAGTGCTTACTTTATGCAGGAATACAATCCTCTTTATTGTCAGTAGAGTTTAGTACACCAGACTGCCTTTCAACAAGCCCATTCACAGAAGAGGTTATGGAGGAAAAAGAGGAAGAGGATGATGAGAACCTTCCGAGCATACTGGTGCACCAAGGTGAGATTTGTAACTCCAATTCTTTGTGTATAAATAAATTATAATTTCAACTTTTTCTCTCATCTCTCACGGTTCACCATGTCCTGGGGGCTGACAGAGTAGAATTTGTTGTTTGATATATTAAAGTTTCAAGGCATATTTTATATAATGGAAAAGTGATATCTAAGCAATAACTACTGTTATAAGTTCTGGGAGCAGAATTAGTCCATTCGCTGCATCAAGTCTGCTCTGCCTTCAATCATGACTGATCTGTCTTTCCCTCTCAACCCCATTCTCCTGCCTTCTCTCCATAACCCCTGACATCCTGTTAATGTCAACCTGCTGTTTAATATCATCCCATTTTCATGAAACAAGTGTTTTTTTGCAATATTCACATCTTTTATTTTTTTAAATGAAGCGTTTTTCTGTATTAATTAGGCTGCCAGATTGGTATTGTACTCTAGTCGGATTGTATGCAAGTCATTCAGTCCACAATACATTAAGATCATGACTAATTTGTACCATGACTCTTACTAACTCGAAAAATATATTGTTCAGCGGGTCATGCAGCATCTCTGGAAGACATGGATAGGTGACTTTTTGGGTCGGGGCCCTTCTTCAGCCCCTCTTACTAACCTGGTATTTATTCACAAAATGCTGGAGTAACTCAGCAGGTCAGGCAGCATCTCGGGAGAGAAGGAATGGGTGACGTTTCTTCAGACTGAATAAGGGTCTCGACCCGAAACGTCACCCATTCCTTCTCTCCCGAGATGCTGCCTGACCTGCTGAGTTACTCCAGCATTTTGTGAATAAATACCTTCGATTTGTACCAGCATCTGCAGTTATCTTCTTGTACTACTCTTACTAACCTGCCTTTGTTCCATGTTCCTTAATACCAAATGTAGTTTTGATCATTTCTTGGTTTTGTTCAAGATTTAATTTAAACTTGAAAGAGTCTTGTTTATGACTACAACAAAGCACAATATTTGGAATGGAATCCTTTCTACTTTATTGTCACATGTGACAAGCCACAGTGAAATTCTTTGCTTGCATACCCAAGGTATGCAAATAGTGAACACCTATGGTGATGACAAAGTTACAAAGTATCCCCGCCGGCTCCTCCCTTGTCGTTACCCTCCCCCACACCGGTCCCCTCACGCTGGGTCCTCCATTGTTCTCCCCCCCCCCCCCCCACGGCAGTTCCCCCACGCTCTCATCGACCGCGGGTCTGGCCTACTTCTGCTTTTAAGATGTCTGAGTGACTGGTCAATGAAAACGTTTTTCTTCACCAACTTCAATTCCTTTCAAAATACTAATTTCTTGCCATCATTTATCTATATTCCCGAGGATGAAAGCTAAAGTTATGAAATTTGTGGATAAACAATATCGCAGTCAGATGCAGATCAATCACCCCAGAGACTTATTTTCATTTTTCATATGTTCCCCTGGCCCTGTTAGAGGACAAAAGAGCAGTATAAGAACATATGGAATAGAATACAAAATTCCTGGTGTGGTTCTCCCAGGGCTCTATAATTACGGTTAGAGGTGTTTAAACTTGGTCTCTATCCTCTTGCAATAAAGGCTTGCATAATATTTACCTTCCCGATTGCTTGCTATACTATCTTTCTGTTAGCTTTCAGTGATTTATGTACAGACATATTGAGAAGCCCTGAACACCAACTCCTTTCAGCCTCTCACTGCCATAAAAAGTTCTACCTAATTGGATTCTTATTTTCCACGTTATATTGCATTTTCCACATTCTCTCCCGTTCTGCATCTCCAGAAGCCCATCTGCATCATCCTCACCAACCACGGTTTCCTCCAGCTTTGTCTCGTATTTCCCAAGCTTTGTTTGCTGCTCTCGTGTTACAGGAAAGTCTGATAACTGGCTGCAATAGAATTTGGTTAGTGCATCTTTAAGTGTCCTAAAATTATTAACTTTTGGATAATAAAATCCCGAAATAAAAATAATTGAGATGCCTCGAGATTAAGATTTGGAAGAAAAACAAAGAATTCAAATGCTTTCTCTTTAAAAAAAAAAAAAGTTGATGGAGTTTAATTAGTGTTTTCATGCCATTTTCAAACACTGCCAAATTGAAAGCCAATTAATTTCTCTTGTGTTTACTTCTGCAGAGCAGTGGTCCGTCGCTGAAGGAATGTTGGTGTGGTGTAAATTCCAAAAGTACCCACATTGGCCTGCAATGGTGAGGGAGAAATTAAATCACAGCACCAAATTAATGTTCTAAACTTGCGTTAGAAATCTATGCTTATTCTGAAAAATTTGCCACGTGTGTCAATAGAATACAGAATACCTTTATTGTCATTCGATACCGAATGAAATTCATTTGCCAGCAGTCACAGAGCAAAAAAAAAAGAACACAAGACACAACCCCAACACAAACATCCATCACAGTGACTCCAAACACCCCCTCACTCACTGTGATGGAGGCAAAAAAACTTCCTCTCTCTTCCCCATGCCCCTCCCACGGAGAGACAGCTTGACCCCTACCGAGGCGACTGACCCTCGCAGCCCCCGCAAGGAGATGGAAGGTCCCGCGGACGAACCGCACCGGGCACTGGAAAGTCCAGCGGCCGTACTAGGTGATGGAAGGCCCCGCGGCCGAGCCGTACCGGGCGATGGAAGGCCCCGCGGCCGAGCCGTACCGGGCGATGGAAAGTCCCGCGGCCGCGCTGGAAAGTCCTACGGCCGTACCGGGCGATGGAAAATCCCGTGGCCGAGCCACGCCGGGCGATGGAAGGCCCCGCGGCCGAGCCGCTCCGGGCGCTGTTAAGTCCCGCGACCGAACCGCACCGGGCGATGGAAGGCCCCGCGGTTTGAGCCGCTCCCCAAGGAAGAGACCTAAAAAAAGAAAGATTTCCCCCACCCCACCACCCCCCACACATACACAGCCAAAAACAAACCACCCCAACACCAACACACAAACAAAAAAGGAAAAAGGACAAACAGACTGCCAGCGAGTCGCAGCCGTTACGGCGCCGCCACATGTGAGTGGTGAATAGTTGCATACTAATAGTGTCTAATTATGACTTTGCACCCGATTACTGTGGAATTGAAGGCTTTTGTGAATCACATTGCTGTAAATTTGATGCCAAGAGTTTCCATTACATTAAGTGGTTATTCCGTATGTTTAACCTAAAACTCGGGTCTCGCCATGAGATGATTAGTGAGAATTGCCTGGAACTGGAATTGGAATTCTTCACCCCGCTTAACCTCAGAGTTGGTTCAGGCCTCAGATCCTCAATATTCCGGGGGGGCTTGACCATAAATGTTTCTCATGGCTGGAGAGTCCTGAACCAGAAGATTTGGTCTCGGGGAGAGAGTTTAGACATTTTGGCCTGAGCTGAGAATTTTTTTTTTTTTTTTTTTTTTAATGCTTATTTTTTAATTTTTAATTTAATTAATTACAGTACATATAACAACGACAGTAAACCCCATCCCTTCCCTACATAATCATGAAAACAAACAAACAAAAACAAACAAATAAATAAATAAAAATGGATTTTAAAAAAACATAACTGCAATGTGACAAAAAAGACAAAAGCACAAAAACATGAGGCAAGGTAATTTTCACAAGTCAAATATTTCAGTATTTTCCCTGCTGGATTCAAAGAAGGTACAAAAGCATGTGGCATTGAGGGGATAGTTTTACTTGTCCTTAATATGCTGCAGCACTGGGTTCCATATGTTGAAGAACTTTTGAGGGTTGCCAGACAATTCATATCTCAGCCTCTCTACGTGTAAGATGCCCATTAATTCTCTTAACCAAGTCTCAAACTGAGGAGCAGAGTCTGATTTACATAGTTTCAAAATACATCTGTTGGCAATTACCATACCATAAACCAAGATTGTTCGAGCATTATGGTCTAGCTTCTCAAGCGTTGTGGAATACCCGAATAGAGCAGTTTCAGGGTCTGGAGATAAAGTGATGTTTAAAACAGTAGAGTACCATTGAAATAAAAGACACCAAAAGTTGTGAAGTTTTGGACAAGTCCAAAAGTGGTGAGCGAGTGTACCCTCAGCGGTCTTGCATCTATTACACAAAGGTGAGAGATCAGGAAAGATTTTATGCAGCTTCACCTTAGAGTAGTGTAATCTGTGTATAACCTTGAATTGAATCAGTTGTAGCCTAGAATTAATAGAACAGGATTTTATACTTTTCAGTACTACCTTCCAGACATCGTCATCAATTTCAATGTTAAGGTCTTCTTCCCAGGTTTGTTTTATTTTTAAAGTAGATTTATCTAGTTTGTTTGAAAAGATACCTACAAAAGATGAGATTAGGTTCTTTGCTTCCGGGGGACCCAGCAAAATTTTGGACAATGAGTCGTCTTCGGGCAGGGACTCAAAAAGCGAATTGTTTTGTCGAACATAATTTCTCAGCTGTAAGTACCTGAAGAATTGAGTTTTGGGCAATGAGAACTTGGATTGTAGCTGATCAAATGATGCAAAGTGTCTATTTATGTAAAGATCTTTTATTGTAACTATCCCTTTACAGCTCCATTCTCTGAACGCTGTGTCTGTAAATGATGGGGGAAAGCGTGGTTATGCCAGATTGGGGCGTGCATTGACGTATTCGGAAGCTCACAAGCTTTCCTAATTTGGTGCAATATTCTCTGAGCATTGGACAGAGTGAAGTGATCCTCTCTAAGAGAGGTGAGAGATCTGGGAAATGAAAAGAGGAGAGCAGGGAGAGAAGATTTTGGGGTTAAGCTTTTTTCAATTGCCAGCCAAGGGGGCAGAATTTTTTTAATAAGAAGATGCGGACCTTTAGAATTGAGGCCGACATTGGGCATTAAAGGAATGAAGGATAAAGAGATCAAGAGGGAAAGTGGACAACACACAGATTCACGTGTTCTGGGGCTTCTCCTCCTCCATTACAGATGAGGCTCTCACTAGGGCCTCCTCTATATCCTGCAGCTCTGCTCTTGCTCCCCCTCCCCCCCCGTTCGTAACAAGGACAGAGTCCCCCTTGTCCTCACCTTCCACCCGAGCAGCCAACTTATCTAACAAATTATCCTCTAACATTTCCGTCACCTCCAACGGGACCCCACTACTGGCCACATCTTCCCATTTCCTCCCCTTTCTGCTTTCCGCAGAGACCGTTCCCTCCGTAACTCCCTGGTCCACTCGTCCCTTCCTACACAAACCACCCCTCCCCAGGCACTTTCCCCTGCAACCGCAGTAGATGCAACACCTGCCCCTTTACCTCCCCCCTCGACTCCATCCAAGGACCCAAACAGTCTTTCCAGGTGAGGCAGAGGTTCACTTGCACCTCCTCCAACCTCATCTATTGTATCCGCTGCTCCAGATGTCAACTTCTCTGCATCGGCGAGACCAAACGCAGGCTCGGCGATCGTTTCGCTCAACACCTTCACTCAGTCCGCCTTAACCAATCTGATCTCCCTGTGGCTGAGCACTTCAACTCCCCCTCCCACTCCCAGTCTGACCTTTCTGTCATGGGCCTCATCCAGTGTCATAGTGAGGCCCACCGCAAATTGGAGGAACAGCACCTCATATTTCGCTTGGGCAGCTTACAGCCCAGCGGTATGAACATTGACTTCTCTAACTTTAGATAGTTCCTCTGTCCCTCTCTTCCCCTTCCCAGTTCTCCCACTGTCTTCCTGTCTCCACCTCTATCCTTTCTTTGTCCCGCCCACCCTGACATCAGTCTGAAGAAGGGTCGCGACCCGAAACGTCACCCATTCCTTCTCTCCAGAGATGCTGTCTGACCCACTGAGTTACTCCTGCATTTTGTGATACATTCACTTGTGTTCTAATTGACTTGAAGCCTAAAGACTAATTTCTGTTGTTCCTTAAGTTGAAAATAAATAAAAATCATAGAAAAAGAGAGCCTGTTGGTCCAGTGAGTCCATGCCGTCAAGTGCTCATTTTAACATTAACCCATAACCCAAGTTATTCTCCTTAAAGATCCAACTTCCTTCCCCCCCACCTTCTTCCCAGGTTCTACCCCTCAGCTATAATCCAAGGGCAATTTGCAGTGGTCAATTAAATTCATGCAGAATGGTGGGTTGAGATGTGGGAGGAAGATGGAGCATCTAGAGGAAACACATGCAGTGACGGAGAGAGCATGCAAACTGACACAGACAGTGTCGGAGATTAGGAGGGACCCAAGGTACTGGAGCTCAGAGGCAGCAGTTCTGCATTCTTTGTGTTGCCCTTGTCTTGTATAATTTTTGTTTCGGGTAAATTGAAATCCTTGCAATGTTGTATGGGGGCATGGTGGTAATAGGTGACCATTTAATCCCAGATCAGATTGACCCAAATGCAGCTAATTGAAAGGAAAATGTTCACATTATTGCACTTGTTTTCATGGCATTTATTCGCACACAAGTGTAGCAAAACGAACGTTATCATTTTCAATAAAGTTTCACTTCATAAGTGCACATCTACTTCAATAGGTAAGAAGTGTAAAGAATAGGACCAAAAAGGCCAGCATATTGTTCGTGGATGAAAATATAATAAAGGTTGAAAGGAATAAAAAAGGGTAAGTGATTATAAACATTTTTTGCTTGAGATTTCCCATCCTCCCTTTTCCTGGTCATTTTGATTTATAAATTAGGATGGGCCATCCTCCAGTACTCAAACATTATAAGCCAGATAGGCCAGTCAGCTCTACAAACTTATTCTTCAATTCAGTAAGACCGTAGCTGATCCCATCTTGGCCTTGACACCACTTTCTGTGTTCCATAACCGTATCCCTGATCCCCATGTAATTTAACTATCAGTCTCCACCTTCAGTGACCCTGCCTTCAAAGCACTGTGGAAAATTCCAAAGATTCAGAACCCTCAGAAAAAATAAAATTGTTCTTGTATCTATCTTGGGTAAGCACCTTGTATTCTGAAACGATTTCTCTCGGCATCCACCCCACCACTCCCCTTCATAATCTGTTATTTCAGTAATATTACCTCTGCATTCCATTGGGTACAGGCACAACCTTCCTTCAAATGTCAACCTCTTCAGCCCAGCAATCAACCCAGAGTACTGCACTTCTCCAGTGCAAGCATATTGAGTCAAACAGCGTAGAAACAGATCCTTCGGCCTAACTTGCCCACACCGGCCAACATGTCCCAGCTGCACTAGTCCCACCTGCCTGGGTTTGGCCCATCTCCCTCCGAACCTGTCCTATCCATGTACCTGTCCAACTGTTTCTTAAACGTCGAGATACTCCCTGCCTCAACTACCTCCTCTGGAAGCGTGTTCCATACACCCACCACCCTTTGTGTGAAAACATTACTCAGATTCCAATTAAATCTTTTCCCCTTCACCTTAAACCTATGTCCTCTGGTCCTCGATTCCCCTACTCTGGGCAAGTGACTGTGCATCTACCCGATCTATTCCTCACGATTTTATACTCCTCTCTAAGATCTCCCCCTCGTTCTTCTGTGCTCCAAGGAATAGAGTCCCAGCCTATTCAGCTTCTCCCTATAGCTCAGACCCTCAAATCCTGGGAAAATCCTCGTAAATCTTCTCTCTACTCTTTCCAGCTTGACAACATCTTTCCTATAACAGGGTGCCCAGAACTGAACACGATAGTCTTAATGTGACCTCCCAATTTCTATACTCAATTTTCTGACTGATGGTCAATGAAGATGATGATATATTTAGTTAAATAGGAAGACCAAAGTCTCCAGATGTCGTCTCATCAACATCCTGTACAGTTTCATCAAAATGTCTCTACTTTTATATTCCAGCTCTATAATGTCAAATATTCCATTAGTGCCTAATTATTTGCTGTAACCACATTAACTAAGTGTTTCATATACTAAGATCCACAGATGCCTTTGCAGTCTCACTCTTATTTTGTTTTAATCACTTTTTTCCACCCTGCCAAAGTGGAGAACCTTGCCTTTGCCCACATCATACTCCATCGGGCAGCTTCTTATCCACTCGCTGGTCCCATCTGTGTCTCTTTGCAGGCTCTGTGTCCTCTTACGTTGTTAATCCAGCTGTTTCTGTCATCCATAAATCTAATTGCAGTGTGCGTGAATCCTTCAGTTAAATCACTAATATGGAGTATAAGTAATTGTGGCCCCAGCACTTTTTGTGAAGCTCCACTCTGCCCCATTGTATACTCATTGACAATTCGAAAATGACCCAACTCTTACCTATTCATGACCAAGACCCTATTCATGACAATATATTCAGTAACCTTTTAGGTGGCATCTTAACTAATGCTACGATTACTAGTCGTGTACATGCTTAAAGATAAGCTTAAATCTGCTGACCAGTAATGGTATCATTGTGAAAAAGCTTAAATATTTGGCTTGTGTTTGTGGTCGTTGAGTCAATCTCTTGGGTTTCAGCAAGAACATAACTCGCATCTGTAGAATTGCAGTCTACATTCTAGGAAGTAATGCCATCCCCTCTCGTATTGAGTCAGGCCAGGTGCAAAAGCAATACCTGTGCACTCCTCCCGCTCTACCACTCAAGCTGTCACTGTTGATCCACGTGACAAAGCTTGGAGATAACAGCACTAACTTCAAAAAGTCATTGGAAAACCAGTAAAATTATATGGAGACGGTTTGAATAGAAGATAATCGAGAATAAAATGTCAACCATTTCAAAAGGTTTGGCCGCACATTGGGAAGAATATAGAAAAGCAACAGCGGATCTTTGATAATGTGGGGCAATAAACTGATGTGTGATAAGTAGAGAAGTACACTGAGGACGGGCATCTCTGGTGTACAGGCAACAAAGGAAGCAAGTATTCCAGAGTATTAACAGTTGAGATGATATGGACAAAATGCAAAAGGAGGGCATTACACCTAAGGAGATTAAATGGATTGTAGGAAAGAGGATTTAACTGAAAAATGCTACCAACCTATTCAACAAGTGGTGTTAGAACCTTGGTAATAGTTTCCCATAAACTAACAGTCATGTTTGGGTCCAAACTTGATGCTTGATAGTTCATGTCTTCTAATACACATTGGGCAGCTTTATGTAACAGTGCAATGAATTATACCAGTTCTTTTCTAAATACTACAGCTTTAACGTGTCCATAAGAACATTAAAGCCGTTTGATTGTGAGGAACGACATCAATTTACAGTAAGTGTTTACACATCTCATTTTGCTCCTGTTCCCACATTGAATCCAAACCAGCAAATTAAATCTGTTCATAGCTTAACTGATCTCTTCCAGGATAAATTAGATCTTGTGGGTTTTAACCTTAAGTTTTGATGGCCGATCTGTGCACTAATAAATCATTTATCATATCATGAGAGTCTTGTTGGCAAGCAGCCAGGATTTTTGTTTTTGACTACAGTTCAGTTCAATAATATTGCTACAAATTGCAAATGAGTTGTCATAGCGGTTAAAAGGATGAGAGGGGATTTTATAAAAACATATACAATTATTAAGGGATTGGACATGGTAGATGCAGGAAACATGTTCCCGGTGTTGGAGATCCAGAACCAGGGGCCACAGTTTAAGAATAAAGGATAGGCCATTTAGAACTGAGACGAGGGGGAAAAAAATTCACACAGTAGGTGAATTTGTGGAATTCTCTGCCTCGGAAGACAGTGGAGACCGATTCACGGATGCATTCAAAAGAGAGTTAGATAGAGCTTTCAGGATCACAGGATCAGAATTAGGCCATTCGGCCCATCGAATCAACTCCGCCATTCAATCACGGCTCATGTCAAAGGAGTAGAATTAGGCCATTCGGCCCATCAAGTCTACCCTGCCATTCAATCATGGCTGATCTATTTTTCCCTCTCAACCCCATTTTCCTGCTTTCTTCCCATAACCCCTAACACCCGTACTTATCAAGAATCTGTCAATTTCCGCCTTAAAAATATCCATTTAAGAATTTGAGATTCCCAAATCCCAGCACAGCACCCTGGAGATAACCTAAAAGATTAGTATGTTTAATTTTTAATCCGAGGCCAGAATACAGCTAAACCATGTTGCCACTGCTTATACTGCCATCAGGTCAGTAATTCATTTTGATCAGCTTTTTAGGGCAGCAGTAAAGTAAAGCAAGGGTTGTGGATTTACCTGGAGATGAAGGTCACAAACTTGCCAAGGCGCAGGGCTGAAAGAAGCAAGTTGGAAAAAGACATAATTAAAGCAGTAGCAATCTCAATAGGAAATTGATTTTTCATCATGGCTTTGAAGTACCAGATTGTTCACATTTATTCACCCTATCAAAATCTCTTGATTGGGTAGCAGTCTCACAGCGCATGTGATCTGGGTTTGATCCTGACTATGGGTGCTGTCTGTATGGAGTTTGCACATTCTCCGTGAGCGTATGGGTTTCCTCCTACATCCCAAAGACATACAGGCTTTGTCGGTTAATTGCCCTCCGTAAATTGCTCCTAATGTGTAGGGAGTGGATGAGCAAGTGGGATAACACTGAACTAGTGTGAACAGCTGATCGTTAGTCAGCATGGACTTGGTGGGCTGAAGGGCCTGTTCCCATGCCGTATCTTTCAATTCATTACAATAGTTTGCACAATTATATTGTCTTGCATCCTTGCAATTTCCAATACTCTTTAAAATTCCTTATCTAGTTCAATTTAAACCACACAATTATAAATTCTGTTTCCACAAATGTTACTGATAAAACATTTCATCCCAAACAAATTCTCTAATTAAAATAGTGGCAGTTGCAGAATGTATCTCCTCCAATTTTGAGGGGGAAATATTAAAATCAGGTTTACACAGAGTATCCACCTCCCTAGTTAAGATATTACACATGTATTTGTACATTACGGTAGATTTTGAAAATCACAAAGCCTATCTAGTTGCCACAGCAACAATTATGTTGCAATGCATAAAGGGTAGTTTTTTTTAAAAGAATAATTATTCAACAGCAGGGAGCACTGAACCAGAGGCAGAGAAAGGTACGAGAAAAAGTTGCTTTAGGACAGGTATTTCGGATCTGTCTTCACTACGGAAGCCACAAACAATCTCCCAGATGTACTAAAGGACAGAGAATCTAGGGGGATAGAGGAACTGAAAGAAATTTGCATTAGGCGAGAAATAGTATTGGGTAGACTGATGGGACTGAAGGTTGATAAATCCCCAGGGCCAGGGTACTCAGGGAGGTGGCTCTAGAAATAGTGGACGCATTGGTGATTACTTTCCAATGTTCAATAGATTCAGGATCAGTTCCTGTAATTGAAGGATAGCTAATGTTATCCCACTTTTCAAGAAAGGAGCGAGAGAAAACAGGGAATTACAGACCAGTTAGCCTGACATCGGTGCTGGGGAAGATGCTGGAGTCAATTATTAAAGAGGTAATAACGGTGCATTTGGATAGCAGTAAAAGGATAAGTCCAAGTCAGCATGGATTTATGAAAGGGAAATCATGCTTGACTAATCTTCTGGAATTTTTGAGGATGTGACAAGTAAAATGGATGAAGGGGAGCCAGTGGATGTAGTGTATCTAGACTTTCAGAAAGCCTTTGATAAGGTCCCACACAGGAGATTGGTGAGCAAAATTAGAGCACATGGTATTGGGGGTAGGGTGTTGACATGGATAGAGAATTGGTTGGCAGACAGGAAGCAAAGAGTAGGAGTAAACGGGTCCTTTTCAGAATGGCAGGCAGTGGCGAGTGGAGTGCCGCAAGGCTCGGTGTTGGGGCCGCAACTATTTACCATATATATTAATGATTTGGATGAAGGAATTAGAAGTACCACTAGCAAGTTTGCAGATGACACAAAGCTGGGTGGCAGTGTGAACTGCAAAGAGGATGTTAGGAGATTGCAGGCTGACTTGGACAGGTTGAGTGAGTGGGCAGATGCAGTATAATGTAGATAAATGTGAGGTTATCCACTTTGGCGGCAAAAACGAGGAGGCAGATTAATATCTCAATGGTGTCAGGTTAGGTAAGGGGGAAGTGCAGCGAGACCTGGGTGTCCTTGTACACCAGTCACTGAAAGTTGGCGTGCAGGTACAGCAGGCAGTGAAGAAAGCTAATGGCATGTTGGCCTTGATAACGAGAGGATTTCAGTATAGGAGTAAAGAGGTTCTTCCGCAATTGTATAGGGCCCTGGTAAAAGCACATCTGGAGTATTGTGTACAGTTTTGGTCTCCTAATTTAAGGAAGGACATCCTTGTAATTGAGGCAGTGCAGCTTTAGGTTCACGAGAATGATCCCTGGGATTGCGGAACTGTCATATGAGGAAAGATTGAAAAGACTAGGCTTGTATTCACTGGAGTTTAGATCGGGGGATCTTATAGAGATATATAAAATTATAAAAGGGCTGGACAAGCTAGATGCAGGAAAATGTTCCCAATGTTGGGGGAGTCCAGAACCAGGGGCCACAATCTTAGAATAAAAGGGAGGCCATTTAAAACTGAGAAGAAACTTTTCCACCCAGAGAGTTGTGAATTTGTGGAATTCTCTGCCACAGAGGGCAGTGGAGGCCAAATCACTGGATGAATTTAAGAGAGAGTTAGATAGAGCTCTGGGGGCTAGTGGAATCAAGGGATATGGGGAGAAGGCAGGAACGGGGTACTGATTGTGGATGATCAGCCATGATCACATTGAATGGCCTACTCCTGCACCTATTATCTATGTATAATAGGAAATTGTGACCACATGGAAGCAAACATTAAGAGCAAGGATGGTGTATTTATATAGACAATTCCAATATTCCAGGCACAATTCTCTCTGAATTTCAATGTGTTTGTTTTGGTGTTCGAACACTTTTTGCATTTAACAGGAACATGCCAGTTTTAACTGTTATTGCAGTCTATTAGGCAAGCATCCACCTATCCATTATCCTTTCAAAGTTTGACTTGATTTGCTTAATATTTGACAATCTTGTAATTGCTGATCATCTTCTTGCAGGCTGCCGCAAGGCAAGTTTACAAGAATTCAATTGATTGGTGTGTGGCTCTAATTGATGACTATCGAATTAGAAGAGGTGAGTTGGGTTTTGAAAAAGATTTTGAAGTGTTGTGATCTTTTTCCCTTCAATCCAGTTGCTCGGAACTATAAATATTTCTATATGTTATTTGGCTTTAAAATCTTTTGTGCAATTCAATTTTGACACTGTCAAATTTGTACTATTTTCATTTAAGATACTAGTTTGGAGATAACGTTTAAAATTAACAGTGACACAATTGTCTAAATGAAAATTGGCCTTTTCCTTTTTTGTGAAGGCTAGAGCACAGTTTGTCGACCAAGTACTTGCCAGTTGATCCCGAGTAGTTTCTTGTGCATGTTTATCAGCATTTTCCAAAATACCAGTTTACTCTTTTATATTAATTTGGTTTTGAATGTGATTGCCAGTGCATTGAGGTTAACAAGAAGGAATCCCAGTTGTATGTTCACAACACCCTTGTCCCTGATGGCAGTCTGCAGAATGATCAGAGAGGAAATGAGTGAAGGCGTCTGCGATGCAATGTTATTCAGTTGAACTGACTTGATTATTATTTAAATAAAATGTGTCCACTTGACTATATGTATTGAACTATCTTGGCAGGTTGTGGGTCCTTCACAGGTTCCTTTGTTGAATATTGTACAGCTGAACTCAGTAAGTATTTTTGACTTTGGAATTTTTTGACCCAAGGTTCAATATATTCTACAACGTGGTGAGTTGAATTGCAGACCACCTCATGTTAATTTGATTTTATTTTGTTTATAATTAATGGAAAGTTTGTAAATCATTTTTCTCTAGACTTTATATGATAGCATTTTAGTTTTCTTTGGCTTAGATCTAAGTTTGCCATCTCCGGAGCAAACAAGGCAAAGGACCAAACATAACCCAAAGCCTGCTGATATCTACCAGGTCATGATTAAATAGCGAGAGCATTATAGAACATAGAAAATAAGCACAGGAACGGGCCCTTCGGCCCACAACGTTTGTTGTGAACATGCCAAGTTAAACTGATCTCACTCATCTGCTTGTACATAGAAACGCAGCAAAATAGGTGCAGAAGTAGGCCATTCGGCCCTTCGAACCAGCACCGCCATTCAATATGATCATTGCTGATCATCTAAAATCAGTACCCCGTTTCTGTTTTTTCCCCATATCCCTTCATTATTTAACCCTAAGAGCTAAATCTAACTTTTGAAAACATCCAGTGAATTGGCCTCCACTGCCTTCTGTTGCGGAGAATTCCACAGATTCACAACTGTTTGGGTGAAAAAATGTTTCCTCATCTCTGTCCTAAATGGCCTACCACTAATTCTTAAACTGTGACCCCCTGGTTCTGGACTCCCCCAACACGGGGAACTTTTTTCCTGCATCTAGCCTGTCCAATCCTTTTAAGCATTGTATGTGTTTCGAAAAGTTCTCATCCTTCTCCTCCCTCTCATCCTTCTAAATTCCAGTGAATACAAGTCTAGTCAACCCATTCTTTCATTATATGCCATCCCGGGAATTAACCTGGTGAACCTACACTGCATCCCTTAATAGTAATAATGTCCTTCCTCAAATTAGGAGACCAAAATTGCACACAATACTCCGTGCGGTCTTACCAGAGCCCTGTACAACTGCAGTAGGACCTCCTTGCTCCTAAACTCAAATCCTTTTGCAATGAAGGCCAACATGCCATTAGCTTTCTACACTGCCTGCTGCACTTGCATGCTTACTTTCAGTGACTGATGTACAAGCACACTCAAGTCTTGTTGTACCTCCCTTTTTCCAAATCTGATACCATTCAGATAATAATCTGCCTTCCTGTCCTTGCCACCAAAGTGGATAACCTCACATTTATCCACATGATAACCTCACATTTATCTACATGATCCATATTCTCCCCCCCCCCCCCCCGATTCCCTGCACTTCCATGTGTCTATCTAAAAACCTTAAATGCCGCTATCGTATCTGCCTCCACCAGCATCCCTGGTAATGTATTGAAGGACTCCGTTACTCTGTTTGTAAAAAAAAAACTTGCTCTGCGCATCTCCATTAAACTTCCCCCCTCTCACCTGGTAGCTATGCACTCTAATATTGGACATTTAGACCTGAGAAAAAGGATCTATCTACCCTATAATATTGGACATTTAGACCCTGAGATTAAGGATCTGACTATCTTGTAATTTTATATACTTCTATCAAGTCTCCCCAACCTCTTTCTAAAGCTGAAACCCTCTATTCCAGGCAGCCTTCTGGTAAAGACGTATTCTTTGTGCTTCCAAAACCTCCATCTTTCCTGTAGAAGAACTGCGTACCAGAACTGTACGCAATACTCCTGTAGAGCTGCTTCATGACTTCTTGACACGTGTGTTCATTGTCGCTAGCCATGAAGGCATGCCTACTTTGTGCCTGCCTTTACCACCCTATCTACATGTGGTGCCACCTTTAGTGAGTTATGAATTTGGAACCCAGGATCCCAATGCTGTTAAGGGTTTTGCCATTAACTATATACTTTCCCCTTATATTCAACCTCCCTAGGGGTTGCTAGGGGAATCTGGTGAAGCAAAAACATATCCAGTTTGCATCTGATATTGTTGTAATGCTATTAGGGCTGAGACTTCCCAGAAAGGTGATTAGCTAAAATTTGAATCAAACTGAAGAGACGTTTTGGATAGAATCCAAACTTTTGTCTGGGGAGTCTGTTCAGGAAGTGGATTCCAAGACCTGGTGCCCAGAATCCTTGAAGGAAAAGATACAAATGGGGTAATAGTTACCCAAGCCAAGGCGGGTTAGTAGAGAAAACTCAGGTTGTACGCTTGGATGCAGAGGTGATGTGGGTGTGGGACTTGAATATTTAAATGAGGTATTTGCATGACAGAAGCCAATGTAAGATACAACTGTGACTTAAAATGAACAGAATTCAAGGCGAGTTGCCGCAGGATACCACAGCCATCTTAGCAATGACCAAGCTTTCCAAAGAAGCATTTTTAATGCTTATAGACCAAGTGGACCCCTTGGGCCCAAACCTTTCCTGCATTGGTGCAGCACCCTCTCCTCTCCCCCCCCCCCCCCCTCCCTCTCTCCCCCCCCCCTTCCTCCTTCCCTAGCAGATAGATTTAAACTTTAAAATGTGAATAACAAAATATAACAACGATTTAAATGAAACTTCTTTCATTAGCTCCAAAGGGACGAAGGTGGGCCTAAAATTGTTGCGCTATCGTGTACCGTTTTGGCTGTAGTTCAGGAACAAACAGACAAACAAGAGTTTTAGTATATAGATGTGGAGGAGACAAGTGTCTTTAGCAGAAAAGTCAAGCATGTAATATGGTGCCGATTTTACAGTTCATTCTTGTATTAAACACGTCTCAGGTAAATGCAATGCAGGATGGATGGAATATTTTATTGGACTAATTTTTGCATAACTTAATTTATCTAAAAGCTTCACTTAGAAGGATTCTCTTTCGTAATGCATGTTAAAAATGTCATTTTATTTTAAAACTAATATTCCGTCATAAAATGGTAGTTGAGCAGTTAATGTTATGAGACCTAGATCTTTTGTCAGGGCAGATCCTTCTTCTCAGATTCTATCTGGACCCGCTGAGTGTTCTTCGCATTTTGTATTTATTTCAGATTTCCCGCGTCTACAGTTTTTTGTTTTTGTTTACTTTAATTCCGTCTAAGAAGTTTATGTTTATAAGACAGTGATGATTGGATTGCACAAGCATAAAGTTTAAAGATTAGGTTGTTTTTGATACAGGTGTGCAACCAGTAAGAAGCACACAAATCCCCTGCTATCAGCAGCACTTGGAAACTTAAGCACAAACTGCCTTATCTAGATGGCGCAGTGCGTGTGAGGATTTGGCAGAATGCCACTGGACCACCCGCTGTTTCTCGCCTGAAAAACTATTCTCATCTAACATAGACAGATCTTCCCCAGTGAGATTACTTTAAGACAGAATCCAATAGAGAATCACAATGCTTTGCGTTAAGGGAAATGCAGTTAATGAAGAGATTTTTATTTGAAGCAGAAAGGAGAGTGAAACTGGGAGATCAGTGGAGTTGGCTCATGACCTAATTAAACAAATACATTTAAAATTACATTGTTTCGCAGCAAGCTCTTGCTCCACTTGCTTTTTGAAGTGAAGAGAAAGTGAATATTGCTATTTCCAAGAACATTATTTAAAAATAAATAATGAAATTGGTTATCAGTTTAGTTTATTGTCACATGCACTGAGTACAGTGAAAAGCATTTGTTGCATGCTAACCAGTCAGCAGAAAGATTATACATGATTACAATCAAGCCATCCACAGTGCACAGGGAATAACGTTTAATGCAAGTAAAAGTCCAATTAAAGAAAATCTGAGGATCTCCAATGAGGTAGATGAGTAGCTAATGACCGTGCTGTAGTGGGTGCGGTCACCGCGGTAATCAGGCCAGACGCCAGGTGAGTAATTAATAACTTTATTACCTGTGGTATCAAACACCGCACTCAAGAATAACGTGAGTCGACACACCCAAACCCTTTATAGTCCCAGACCACCTGACCCAAGGGGACTGACCCAGGAAGTGACCTAATCCCTCCCGTCCACTGAGTGCCGAGTGGAATGACCAAGGGAGTGGCCTAGCCCCCGGGTGCCGCCACAGGACCCCCCCCCCAAGAACCGAAGGCACGAAACGGACAGGGGGACGGACGAAGCGGCCAGCCCGTGTGCGCGCCACGGCGGGCGCAGGAAGCAGAACCACCCCGCCAGGGGAAGGCACCCGCGGGAACTTCGGGGGTAAGGGCCGGGACGCGGGACGACCCCGAAGGCGAGGCTGCGCCAGTAGCACCGGCTGGCTAATGTCCACATGCGCCGGCTTCAGCCGTGAAAGAGAGACCGTCTCAGGACGACCCCCCATGTCCAACACGAAGGTGGCAGAGCCCCGCTCAAGCACTTTGAACGGTCCCTCATAAGGCCGCTGAAGGGGTGGCCGGTGGGCATCCCGACGCAGGAACACAAAAGGACAGTCCTGCAGGGCGGAAGGGACATGTGACCGCACCGAACCATGGCGAGACGTCGGCACTGGCGCCAGCGAGCCCACCGTCTCCCGAAGGCGTTGCAGGGCGGCTGAGGGCTGTTCTGCCTGACCCTGGGCGGGGGGAACGAACTCTCCGGGCACCGTCAACGGAGCCCCGTAAACCAATTCCGCCGAGGAGGTGGCCAAGTCCTCCTTGGGGGCGGTGCGGACACCCAGTAAAACCCACGGCAACGCGTCAACCCAGTCCGGGCCAACGAGCCGGGCCTTCAGAGCGGCCTTGAGCTGGCGGTGGAAACACTCCACCAGGCCGTTCGCCTGCGGATGGTACGCTGTGGTGCGGTGCAGGTTAACCCCCAGCAGTTGGGCCATGGATGACCACAGCTCGGAGGTGAATTGTGGCCCCCTGTCGGACGTAATATGGAGCGGAACCCCAAATCTGGCAATCCAATTTGCCGCCAAGGCACGGGCACAAGTAGAGGCACACGTGTCCGGCAGTGGAACTGCCTCCGGCCACCGCGTGAAACGGTCCACCATTGTCAGGAGGTAGGTGAAACCCCGAGAAGGCGGCAGCGGCCCCACGATGTCCACATGGATGTGGTCAAAACGGTGGCGAGGGACGGGGAACTCCTGGAGCGGCGCACGCACATGCCGCTGTACCTTTGAGGTTTGGCACGGGATGCAGGTGCGCACCCAATGCCCAACCTGCTTGCGTAACCCGTGCCAAACGAAACGGGAAGCCACGAGGGTCGTCGTCGCCCGAATGGAAGGGTGGGACAGCCCGTGGAGCACCTCGAACACCCGGCGTCGCCAGGCAACAGGCACGATTGGGCGTGGCTGCCCGGTGGACACATCGCAAAGCAGTGTCGCGCCCCCAGTGCCACAGGGAACGTCCTCCAACTTGAGGCCCGAAACGGCGGTACGGTAGGCGGACATCTCGTTATCGGACAGCTGGGCCGCCGCCAGGGCTGAGTAGTCGATTCCATCAGCCACTTGCAGGACGGCGTGGACCGCGGGTCGAGACAAGGCGTCGGCCACCCGGTTGTCTTTACCCCCGATGAAACGGATGGAGGTAGTAAATTCCGAGATGTAAGCCAGCTGCCACTGCTGGCGAGCTGACCACGGGTCGGACACCTTGGCGAAAGCGAAAGTAAGGGGCTTGTGGTCCGTGTACGCGGTGAAAGTCCGCCCCTCGAGAAAATAGCGGAAGTGGCGGACCGCAAGGTAAAGGGCAAGGAGCTCGCGGTCAAAGGCACTGTAGTTCCGCTGTGCGCCGCTGAGGTGCCTACTGAAGAAGGCCAGGGGCTTCCAACACCCATCCGTGTGCTGTTCGAGCACCGCCCCAACCGCTACTTCTGAAGCGTCGACCGTCAGGCTGGTTGGTGCATCAACCCGTGGATGCACGAGCATCGTGGCCGCAGCCAGGGCTTCCTTGGCGTGTTGGAACGCCGCCACCGCATCGTCGGTCCATTCGACCTCCCTGCGCTTGCCCGCCATGAGATGGAAAAGCGGGCGCATGATCCGGGCTGCAGATGGCACAAATCGGTGGTAAAAGGCCACCATTCCCACGAACTCCTGGAGGCCCTTCACGGTGGTCGGGCGTGGAAACTGGCGCACCGCGTCCACCTTGTTGGGGAGCGGCAGACAACCGTGCGTGGTCACGTGGTGGTCCAGGAATTCGATGGATGCCACCCCGAAACGGCATTTGGTGATGTTGATGGCCAGCCCATGATCGCTAAGGCGTTGGCATAGCTGGCGGAGATGGGCAATATGCTCCTGTCTCGAGCGGCTCGCCACCAATATGTCGTCCAGGTATACGAATACGAATTCCAAGCCACGGCACACGCAGTCCATAAGTCGCTGAAAGGCTTGCGCAGCGTTCTTGAGTCCGAACGGCATGCGGAGGAATTCAAATAGGCCAAATGGCGTCACGATTGCCGTCTTGGGGACGTCGTCGGGGTGGACTGGAATTTGGTTATAGCCACGCACCAGGTCGACCTTGGAAAATACCGTGGCCCCAGCCAGGTGGGCATTAAAATCCTGGATGTGAGGGACCGGATACCTGTCGGCGATTGTGGCATCGTTAAGCCGGCGGTAATCTCCGCAAGGACGCCAACCACCGTCTGCCTTGGGGACCATATGTAGCGGGGACGCCCACGGGCTGTCTGAACGGCGCACGATCCCCAGTGACTCCATAAGGCGGAACTCCTCCCGAGCGAGACGGAGCTTGTCCGGTGGAAGACGCCGTGCCCGGGCGTACAAGGGCGGGCCAGTAGTCGTTATATGATGCACCACCCCATGCTTCGGGGCGGCGGAGTGGAACTGGGGGTCCAGAATATCGGGGAATTCGGCCAGAATTCGTGAGAACACAGCGTCCACGGATGACAGGGGCCCATCAGGACGCACGACCGGGTCGCCCAAGCGGAGGAAAATGGGCTGCAGAGTGACGGAGTGCACTAAACGCTGCCGCTTAACGTCCACGAGCAGGGAATGTGCCCGTAGGAAATCCGCACCCAACAGTGGCTGGGACACATCCGCGATCACAAATGGCCACAAGAAGCTGCTCGCCCCGAAGTTGAGGGAGATCGTGCGCACACCATATGACCGGATTGTGGTCCCGTTGGCTGCGGCGAGGAGGGGACCGCGGTTACCACTACGGAGGTCAGCCTGCGAAGGGGGAACAACACTCACCTCCGCCCCGGTGTCTACGAGGAAACGGGCCCCGGAGCGGCGGTCCCACGCAAACACACGATGAATCTGGCCGGCCGCCGAAGCAATCAGTGACGGCCGGCCTCTGCGTTTCCCGGGAACGAACAGGGCTGCCGGCATTTACGGGCCGAAGGGCCCCACCGCCGATGGAAATAGCACCAGCCCCCTCTGCTGGGTTCCTTGAAAACGGGCGGCTGTGCGGGCCGATCTGACCACCAGCGACCTCCGGTGGCGTATGGAGGAACTGCCAGCAGGCTGCGCGCGACCCCTGGGTCCGACCACCAGCGACCTCCGGTGGCGGGTGGGGGAACTGCAGGCGGGCCGTGCGAAAAAGACGCGCCGCCGGCTGGGTGAGCTGCTGAAGCCGGATACCGTCGGGAAGGCTGTCGGGGAGCGGTAGTAATGCGGGCGATCGAGGCTCCTACCTGCGGGTAGTCGTCGGCCGTTGGATGGATTTCCAATGCGTCGAGGGCCAGGTGACGGGCCATCATGAGCTCATCGGCGCGCCTGCCCAACGCCTGCATGTTGGGGAACGGGGCGTCGAGGAGCTGCTGGCGGAGGTCGGACGGCAGCAGCATCAGGTAAACATGCTTAAAAAGGAACCCGGGCTCGTAGTCGCCTAGCAGTGCCTGCATGTCGGCCAGTAGTACCGACGGGCGGCGGTCACCCAGGGGCGGCATTCGGAGGATCCGGGTTGCCCGCTCAGCCTCGCAGAGGCCGAACTGCTGACGGAGGAAGGCTTTAAGGGCCACGTATTTATCGGTTGCCGGGGGGTCGCGGAGGAAGGGTCGGACCAGGCGCGCGGTGGCCGGGTCGAGGGCGCTGACCACGTGAAAGTATTTAGTGGCGTCGGCAGTTATTCCCCGCAGGGCGAACTGTGCCTCGGCCTGGTCAAACCAGAAGTCGGGGTCCTCGGTCCACAATGGAGGCAGCCACACCGACACGGCGTGGATAGCGGCGCGGGCGGCAGGGTCCGCGGGAAGGTCCAAAAGCGGTTGTGGTTGTGGTTGACTGGAAGAGTCGGGTAGTTGCAGGTTCTGGTCCATCGCGACTTGCGAGGGAAAGTCGGGGTCACCAGTGTAGTGGGTGCGGTCACCGCGGTAATCAGGCCAGACGCCAGGTGAGTAATTAATAACTTTATTACCTGTGGTATCAAACACCGCACTCAAGAATAACGTGAGTCGACACACCCAAACCCTTTATAGTCCCAGACCACCTGACCCAAGGGGACTGACCCAGGAAGTGACCTAATCCCTCCCGTCCACTGAGTGCCGAGTGGAATGACCAAGGGAGTGGCCTAGCCCCCGGGTGCCGCCACAGTGCGCTTGTTGATAGGATGGTTCAGTTGCCTGATAATAGCAATGCCTTTGTGCTTATAATTATCCAAGCTCAACTCTCTTTTCTGATATTTTGCAGGTATCCCTGTACGAAAATCATTTAAACAAGATCCTTCATTAATGACTTTTCCATCCAGTTCGATTGCAAGTCAGGTGGAAGGCCATTCTGATGCCGAATACGACACCACACCAACCAGACAACAGCCGACCAAGAAACTACTCCCAGACAGAAAGAAAGCTGCCCGGGATCGAGCAAATGAAAAACTAGTGCAGTTCATTGTCAAGGCCAGGGGAGTGGAGAAGCACCTTCAAGCTGTAATGAAAGGGGAGAAGTACTCCAAGTGGCTTGAGGAGTTCAAAACCCGCACCCGCAACTCGAACGTTATTGACACCTACCTTGAAGATGACTGGCAGGTGGACAAAGTGATCAACTATTTAAAAAGCATCTATGAAATGAGTGCGAGCACAGAGGTATTGGTGCATTATGAGAGGTCCCGCTTTATCTTGGATGTCCTCTTACCAGAGGTGAGTTCTAACTGAATTATATGAACTGCATTGTCAAGCCTCATTGATTTGCCTTGATGGAAAGGAAATAAAACTATAAAGCACTCAGTAAAAAAAAAACTACTGAAGCATTCAGAATAAAGGAAAATTGATTTACAGTCTCAGCTTTATAGTCATACAGTGTGGAAACAGGCCCATTAGCTCAACTTACCCACACTAGTCCCATCTGCTTGCGTTTGTCCCACATCCCTCTAAATCTGTTCTATCCATGTACCCGTCTAAATGCTTAAACTTTGATGGTACCTGCCTCAACTACCTCCTACGGCAGCTTGTTCCAGGCACCCTCCACCCTTTGTGTGAAAAAGCTACCCCTCGGGTTCCTGTTAAATCTTTCCCCCTCACCTTAAACCTATGTCCTCTGGTTCTTGAATATAACCGAGCTTTATCATTAGTTTCAGTAAGCTGATGTTCTCGTGTTTGGAAGACTGAATAGGGCATTTAACTAGAACATAGAACAGTACAGCACAGAGCCAGGCTCTTTGACACAATATCTGTTGAACATGATGCCAAGACCAACACTTGCCTGCCTGAACTTAATCCATATTCCTCCATTCCCTGCATCTCCAAATGCCTATCTGAAAGTCTCTTAAATGCCACTATAATATCGGCCTCTACTACCAACCCCATCTAAGGTTCCAGGCATTCATTACCACCTGTGTTTTTAAAAGAAAACTTGTCCCGCATATCTCCTTTAAACTTTGCCCCCTCTCACCTTAAACCTATGCCCTCGAGTATTTGATTTTTTCAATCTTGGGGGGGGAAAGGTTATGACTGTCCACCCTATCTATGCCCCTCACAAAAATGTTATACACTTCTATCAGTTCTCCCCACAACCACTGGCATTCCAAAGCAAACAAAATCAAGTCTGTTCAACTTTTCTCTGTAGCTAATATTCCCTAATTCAGGCATCCATATGGTACAGTTAAAATTATAAAAACTGATATGGTTTATATGGAGGAGCTATTTCTAGAAGAAATTTAGAGCAAGACGAGACCAAGTGGACCCGTTGGGCCCAAACCTCTCCTGCAATGGTGCAGCACCCTCCTCCCCCCCCACTCCATCCCCCTCAACTCCCCTTATCCTCCCCCCTCCCTCCCTAGGAGATAGATTTAAACTTTAAAATGTGAATAACTTTAAAAATATAACACCGATTTCAATGAAACTTCTTCCATTAGCACCAAAGGGACGACGGTGAGTAAGGTGGGCCTACAATTGTCGGGCTGTCGTGTACCGTTTTGGCTGTAGTTCAGGAACAAAAAACAAACACACGAGAGTTTTAGTATATAGCTATAGAATTTAACTTTGCAGGGTGCATTTTTTTCACACATGGTAGTGGAGGTTCTGAAATTTACTCAAAAACTGTTTGCTGAAATATAATTTTTTTAATTCTGAGATTAACAAGAGAATTGGAGCAAAAAATGGAGCCGAGAACCAAATCGTATTGATTTATTATTGTCACGTACACCAGGATACAGTGAAAAATGTTGCATACTTCCCAGTCAAATCATTTTGCACACGAGTAGTCAAGTCATACAGGAAGGGCAAAGAGAAAAATACAATAGTGCAGAATGAAGTGTTACAGCTAATAAGAGTTCAGATTTGTTCTTAAAGTGCAAGTGGCACAGTTGGTAGAACCACCTCCTCACAGCGCCAGAGACTCGGGTTCAATCCTGACCTCAGTGCAAACACTACACGGACAGCACCTATCTCCCTGTGACCATGTGGGTTTCCTCAGAATGCTCCAGTTTTCTCCCACATCCCAAAGACACGTATGTTTGTAGGTTACTTGGCCTCTGTAAATTGCCCTTGGTGTGTAGGGAGCGGATGAGAAAGTGGGCTAACATAGAACCACTGTGAACGGGTGATCGACGTTCAGCATTGACTTGATGGGCCAAAATGGCCAGTTACCATGCTGCACCTCCAAACCTAACAAGTACCCCCATGAAGGTATCTCAGGCGAGAAGGAATGGGTGACGTTTCGGGTCGAGACCCTTCTTCAGACTGATGTTAGGGGAGGGGGCGGGAGAAAGAAAGGATGTAGTTGGAGACAGGAAGACAGTGGGAGAACTGGGAAGGGGAGGGGAAAGAGGGACAGAGGAGCTATCTAAAGTTAGAGAAATCAATGTTCATACCACAGGGCTGTAAGCTGCCCAAGCGAAATATGAGAAGCTGTTTCTCCAATTTGCGGTGGGCCTCACTATGACAATGGAGGAGGCCCATGACAGAAAGGTCAGACTGGGAGGGGAAGTTGAAGTGCTGAGCCACCGGGTGATCAGGTTGGTTAAGGCAGACTGAGCGAAGTTGTTGAGCGAAACGATCGCCGAGCCCGAGTTTGGTCTCGCCGATGTAGAGAAGTTGACATCTGGAACTGCGGATACAATAGATGAGGTTGGAGGAGGTGCAGGTGAACTTCTGTCTCACCTGGAAAGACTGTTTGGGTCCTCAGATGGAGTCGAGGGGAGAGGTAAAGGGACAGGTGTTGCATCTCCTGCGGTTGAAGGGGAAAGTACCTGGGAAGGAGCCCCATGAGGTAAGTTGAGAGATTGGAACTACATCTCGGCTTACGAAAGGTCCATTCAGTGGTCTGATAGCAGGGAAATCTGCCCACCAGGTCAATGCTGACCAGTGGGCACCCGGCAGTATTAATCCCATTATCTAGCACTTGGTCCATGGGCAATGCAGATGCTCTTCTAAACACCTTAAATGCTGTCAATTACTCCTCCATCACTCTGTCAGGCAGTGTGTTCTGGCTGCTCATCACACTGGATGAAAAAGTGCGATCATATAACCTGTGCTAAGCAGAGTACTAAAACGTTTCACCTTTTAAAAATATACAGAAAAGATAGTCTAGTCGTGGCTTTATTAACTGGAACTCTGTGGCTGGCAGAAGCATTGCAATCGGATGAGATGAAAAGTTCATAAGTTATAGGGGCAGAATGAGGCTATTCAGCCCATCAAGTCTACTCCGCCATTCAATCATGGTTGATTTATCTTTTCCTCTCGGCTCCATTCTCCTGCCTTCTCCCGATAACTTCATTCTTCTGGAAATTGAGTCTTTGAAACTTCCACAGGAAGCGGAGGCTTTTACATAAAAATTACACAAAGAAAATTACTGACCATCATACAATAGTTCTCTGTAAATATCTTTAAATTGCTGAACTACATGTAATTTCCTTACCACCTTAAATGACAATGTTTTACACTGCAATTCTGTGAGGCATGTACATTGTGAATGGCTCGATTGTAATCACGTATTGTCTTTCCGCTGACTGGTTAGCACGCAACAAAAGCTTTTCATTGTACTTCGGTACACGTGACAATAAACTAAACTATAAACAGAATCCAAGCAAAATTCAGCAAAAATAAGTGACTGCTCAACATAAAGTGCCAAATCTTTAAAGAGGATGTTACTGCTAATTTGCCTACAACTGTATATCCTTGTGTATAAACATAAATAAACTCATTTTTTTCCACACATCTTACATAGTGCTTGAAATAGAATTTACTGTTTGGGCTTTTTTTCATAAAAGCAAAACAACCTCAAATGGGTTTTTCATGGAATTTTAATCTAAGCTACTCGGTGGCGCAGCGGTAGAGTTGCTGCCTTACAGCAAATGCAGCGCCGGAGACTCGGGTTCGATCCTGAGTACGGGCGCCGTCTGTATGGAGTTTGTACGTTCTCCCCGTGACCTGCGTGGGTTCACTCCGCGATCTTCGGTTTCCTCCCACACTCCAAAGACGTACAGGTACATAGGTTAATTGGCTTGGTAAATGTAAAAATTGTCCGTAGTGGGTATAGGATAGTGTTAATGTGCGGGGATCGCTGGGCGGCGCAGACCCGGTGGGCCGAAGGGCCTGTTTCTGCGCTGTATATCTAAATCTAAAATCTACCATTTAAACAAAAATGACTCCATTCTAAACATGAAAAATAAATAATTCAATTTCTTTTCACCAACAATTTGTTCTGTTCTGGATACCCAGGTATCTCATCAGGTTCAACAGAACCTTTGGAGATGAAAGGCTGAGGAGATTTATACTTACTGCCTACTTCATTAGATTTCTTGTGTCCCCTGCTTTCATACCTTCTACCTCTCGGGCAAAAAGTGTGGATGAATGTGAAACTGCATTACAGCTGGAGTAGTATGGCAATTTTGTTGTTCAAGTTTCAAAACGTTAGTGACTCCTCCAGCAGCACTGTTCCAGGAGACTTTTCCCCTCTGCTCCCCTTCATCACTCCTTTTGATTTTAGGTTTATTGCAATTCAGGACATTTTCTACGGCAGCATTGGTATTTAATGTCACTAACAGAGACCTCCTTGCCAACGTTCTGCCATTCACTTCTCAGTTTTTTTCACTAGATTTTCAGTATGACCGTAATCCAATAATTCCATGATTTTACCACAGTCACCATCTTTACTCGCACAAAATCCTTAAAGTTACTTCACATGACCCTTCAAACATAGTCTTCAAAATGTACCGCATCTCAAAGCAATTAAACTGTCCTTGAGAAAAGAGACACAACTCTGATTTTTATTTTTTTATAATTCCTTTGCATTTTGCACTAGCAATGGCCCTGAGATACAAGCCCTTCATCTCTTTAAGAAAAATCAGCCATTTCAGCAGTCAAGATTATCGCACTTCACAGTATGCATTGCATGACACTTCTCAACACTTATCACTGTTTGAGAAGAGCTCTAAACTTTAGATTTTATGTGAAAGTTGTTTCACAACAACATTGATTCCATCCCCTCCCCTTTCTGCGTTCCGCAGAGACCGTTCCCTCCGTAACTCCCTGGTCCACTCGTCCCTTCCTACCCAAACTACCCCAACCCCGGGCACTTTCCCCTGCAACCGCACGAGATGCAACACCTGTCCCTTTACCTCCCCCCTCAACTCCATCCAAGGACCCAAGCAGTCTTTCCAGGTGAGACCTCCTCCAACCTCATCTATTGCATCCGTTGCTCTAGATGTCAACTTATTTACATCGGCGAAACCAAGCGCAGGCTCGGCGATCGCTTCGCTGAACACCTGCGCTCGGTCCGCATTAACCAAACTGATCTCCCGGTGGCTGAGCACTTCAACTCCCCCTCCCATTCCCAGTCTGACCTTTCTGTCATGGGCCTCCTCCAGTGCCATAGTGAGGCCCACCGGAAATTGGAGGAACAGCACCTCGTATTTCGCCTGGCAGTTTACAGCCCAGTGGTATGAACATCGACTTCTCCAACTTTAGATAGTTCCTCTGTCCCTCCCTTCCCCTCCTCCTTCCCAGATCTCCCTCTATCTTCCTGTCTCCACCTATATCCTTCCTTTGTCCCGCCCCCCTGACATCAGTCTGAAGAAAGGTCTCGACCCGAAACGTCACCCATTCCTTCTCTCCCGAGATGCTGCCTGACCTGCTGAGTTACTCCAGCATTTTGTGAATAAATCGATTTGTACCAGCATCTGCAGTTATTTTCTTATACAACATTGATTTTCACTTTTTTCCAGTCCCTTACATTTCCCTTTCCTGTTGGAAAAGGCTATTTCCCCCTCTACCTTTTACCAGGATTATTGTTATTCAATATTGTAGGTGGATGGGAGAAATACAGTACAGTTTACAAAATGCAGCTGGAAGCCATTGTCATTCATAAAATCCCATGAAGTACTGCGAATGGGCTGCTGTTCAGTATATGAACTAAATCGTATCAGAAACCAGCAAGCCAGATTCAAATTCCTGTTTCTGAAAAAAAAACGTGATTTCTTAATATTCTGAGAAATATTTACTAGTTGTATGTGATTTTTTTTAGATTTAGAGATACAGCGTGGACCTTCGGCCCACCGAGTCCGCGCCGCCCAACGATCCCCGCACATTAACACTATCCTACACACACTAGGGACAATTTTTGCATTTACCCAGCCAATTAACCTACATACCTGTACGCCTTTGGAGTGTGGGAGGAAACCGAAGATCTCGGAGAAAACCCACGCAGGTCACGGGGAGAACGTGAATTCCTCTACGTGGTTCTGCTTTCATTCAAATAATTTCCATAAAGACTAGGGAAACAATTTGAATGAAAGCAGAATCATGTAGAGGAATTAAAGACTGTTGACAGTGGGAAACTAATTGCAATATAGAACTTGAGGACAATTTGAAGTTTTATTTCTTAATGTCTGGATGTAATGAGGCAAAACTGTAGATTCCTTTAAGAATTTTGTCTTTTGAGTTATCTACTTTTGCTGTCATGGGTAGTAATTCCCCTCGTATCTTGCCTGAATTTTGATAGCATTTGTCAGCAGCCTGAAACTTGTACCTGGTGCCATCTCTGCTTGTCCCACAATCTCTTAATAAGCATACTGAGCCCGATTGCAAGGGGCGACACAGCGGTAGAGTTGCTGTCTTACAGCACCAGAGACGTGGGTTAGATTCTGACTACGGGTGCTGTCAGTATTAAGTTTGTACGTTCTCCCTGTGACCACGTGGGTTTTCCCCAGGTGTTCCAGTTCCTCCCTTATCCGAAAGACGTACAGGTTTGTAGGTTAATTGGCTTGTGTAAAAATTGTGAGTTGTCCCTAGTGTGTGTGGGGACGTGCTAGTGTGCGGAGTGATCGCCGGCCAGTACAGACTCGGTGGGCCAAAGGGGCCAGTTTCCTCGCTGTATCTCTTACAGTCTAACTTATCATTGTCTCAGATGATGGAACCATCGCACTAAAAAGTCACGCGCTTTTCTGTGACACTGGTGCTCATTGAGTGATTCTCCCACCTTTTCCTCTGCACCAGCAGAAATGTGTCTATTTTGATTTCTTTTCTGCACAGGATGCAGGACGTTTAAGGTCAACATTTATTGCCTTTCCCCAAATGGGCTTGACACCCTTTTCTACTGAATCACTTAAAGGTCATAAATATAGCCCGGAAAGAATAAGGATGGCTTAATTTTTTTAAAGTGCTGGAATATATTCCCTGTTCTTTCCATTCTTTCCTTCCCCGTCACCTGTGCAGCTGAAAACTACTTGTCTTCTCTTTCCCGTTTCTGATAAAGGTTCATGGAACTGAAACATTACTGATTCTCTTTCCACAGATGCTGCCTTACCTGCTGAGAAACCATCATTTTCTGCTTTCTACAGTTTTTAACTTTCACGGATGGCTGCAATATCCATTCTGTCAAAGAACATTAATGAATCATTTGTGTTTCATTGCATCAATTTCATCTCAATTACTGGCACCACGTTTTGTATTACTGAATGTATTTACCGAACTGGATTAAAATGTCCCAATTACCTTGATGCACTTTGATCTTGTACCTCTGATAATCATTCCTGTAATCTAGGTTAATGGTCCGGTTTGATTCGCCCTTATTCTACGTTCACCAACTCCCTCTCCACTGCCAAGCTCCATTATTATGGAACTAAAACGCTGTTATCTTTCAATACAGGCCATTATCTGTGCAATTGCAGAGGTGGAACAAATAAGCATTAAGAAAGCAGAGGAAAAATATATGAAAGGACCTCTTCACAGCGAAAGGTAGGAGCCATTTGTGTAATTCAAGCACGTGTGAAATATTAATTACTTTATCAAATGATCTCTCCACAGAGAAGACACTTAGTTTTCAGTATCTCAGGTGCCCAATTTGATCTCTCCAGGCATAAATCAATGGCCCAACAAGCCCAAAATGTTTTATGAAGTGTGGTTGTACTGAGTCTAAAGAGCAGGAATTTAATGAAGCCGAGGAGAGCTAATTAAGAGAAAAGATATTTATAAAATTATTTAAGCATTAATTTAAAACTTCAATGAAACTAAGGCTTTAAAAAATGAGGTTGTTCCATCAGGGTAACTTTATATGACTCTCAAATGGTAATAGCGATGAAATGAAAGATTTCCTCAATCATGGATGAGGAGCTAAGACTTATCATAATCGTAATTTATTAGCCCAGTATATTTTGCAACATACGAGGAATTTGGTTTGCCATACAGTCATACTAAAAAAGCAACGACATACAACGACATAAAATTTGACATAAACATCCACCACAGTGGCTCATCCAGATTCCTCTCTGATGGAAGGCAATGAAGTCTTATCATCTTTCCTCCTTTTTCTCCCGCGGTCGGGGGAGTCGAACCATCCGCAGTCGGGGCTATCAAAGCTTTCGCAGCTGGCGGTTGAAGCTCCCGCGTCGGGGCGGTCGAAGCTCCTGCGGCTTGGAGCTCCCGAAGTCAGTCCCTAACCAGGGACCGCGAGCTCCACGATATTAAAGTCCGCAGGCTCCCGCGGTTGGAGCTCCCAAAGTCGATCCCTGACAAAGCTCCTCAATGTTAAAGTCCACAGGCTCCCGCTGTTGGAGATTCCAAAGTCGGCCCCCAGCAAGAGGCCGCCAGCTCCACGATGTTTGGCCGCAGTGCGGACGGAGATACAACATGGAAAAAGTCACATCTCCATCGAGGAAAGAGATTTTTTAAAGTTTCCCCCCCCCCCCCACATAATACAAAACTAAAAGTACACTAAAACATATATTTTACAACAAACTAAAAACAACAAAGAAGGAAAAAGAGAAGCCAGACCATTGGCGAGGCAGCCTTCGTCAGCACCACCTTGTCTGGAATTTGTACATGTTTCAGAATGCATTCACATGTCCTGTAGGACTGTATCCTAAACTCAAGCTTGTGGTATCTGAGTGTGGAAGACAGCTGGAGCCACGGCAGAGACTTGGTAGGCTGAGAGTTTCCCAGTCTCCATTTCAGTCCACACCCGGAGTCTAGGAAATGAGTTAACATCTAAAAGGGCAGGAATGTTCAATATATGTGACATTGTCAAACTAACATTAGATACTCGTGGAGATAAAGTGCCTGTTTCTGCGCTGTATCTCAAGTCTTAAGGGTCTAAAGATAAACATATAAAACTGCAGCTGCTGGAAACTGCAGCAAAAAAAGTGATGGAAGAACTCGGACAGTCGAGCAGTGTTTATGGAATCAGAAACTACGTCACCTTTTGGGTCCGAGACCATATCTCAGAATTGGGAGAGGAGTAGGGGATTTACATTTTCCAAAACAGCTGGGGGAATGACCAAAGATAATGTGATGATTGATTAAAATGGATCAATTGATGAGGATTAGGAGTACTAATCATTAGGAAAGTATTCTTCAGAAATCAAAAAACCGCAAACCTGAAGTTGGAAAATTCATTCTTCATTCCACAAGGTTAAAAGGAGCCCAGACACAGCAGGAGATGTTTAGGTTTAAGTTTATTATTGTTACATGCACTGAGGTACAAAAAGCTTTGTATAACACGCTGTCCAATCAAATCATATAATACACATAATATAAATGAATCAAACTCAAGTACAATAGGTAGAGCAAAGGGGAAAAGAGTGCATAGTGTAGTTCTCAGCATTATAGTGCAACAGTTCCAAAGACAAAGTCCAATGTCCATAATGTGGTAGTGAATCGGACAGTACCTAGCTTTTGGAAAAACCATTCAGAAGCCTGATAAGATTTCCTGAATCTGGTAGTACGCATTTTCAATCTTTTGTGCCTTCTGCTTGATGGAAGACCGGGTGAAATAGGTAATATGCATTCCATTGGCAGCATGGAGTCAGTGGTGGGGAGAATGATCTGTGTGATGGACCTGGCTAGATGAAATTATAGACAATAGACAATAGGTGCAGGAGTAGGCCATTCAGCCCTTCGAGCCAGCCCCGCCATTCAATGTGATCATGGCGGATCACTCTCAATCAGTACCCCGTTCCTGCCTTCTCCCCATACCCCCTCACTCCGCTATCCTTAAGAGCTCTATCCAGCTCTCTCTTGAAAGCATCCAACGAACTGGCCTCCACTGCCTTCTGAGGCAGAGAATTCCACACCTTCACCACTCTGACTGAAATTGAAATTGCTTTAAAAAAGACCATTCTTTACTGTGAAGGGAATTGGGTAGGAGCAGAAGATAATCAAGCTAAGGATAAGCCTCGCAGGTGATTGAGTTTTGTTTTTTACTCTGGTTAAACTATGTAACTTTAGTATTGGGAGTTAAAATTCTCGAAGTAATGATAAAGAAACAAATTTGTATAGCCTTACTCAACTAAAGCATCCTCTGTAGAAACAGAACTGCAGGTGCTGGTTTATACCAAAGATAAACACAAAGTGCAGGCAGCATCTCTGGAGAAAAAGTATGGATGATGTTTCAGGTCAGGATCCTTCTTCAGACTGTAAGTAGGAGGTGGGGGTGAAAAGCTGGAGGCGAGAAAAGACCAGGACTAATCAGGGTTGGCCACAAATGACCTCGGGCATCCTGGTGCCCTCGTGGGCCAATTGTAGGCTGGGGAAGGTGTGATCTCGATGCGGAGAGTTAAGGAACTGGTTAACCGATCAGGGGAGAGGGGAGTTTAGGTGAAAGTTACTTAAAATTAATGAATTCAATGTTCATACTGCTGAGTTGTAAGCTACCCAAGCAACATATGAGGTGGCGTTCCTCCAATTTGCGTGTGGCCTTGCTCTTGCAATGGAGGAGGCCTGAGACAGAAAGGTCAATATGGGTATGGGGAGGGGAGGTGAAATGGTTGGTAACCGGGAGATCCCGTTGGCCTCAGCGGACCAAGTGTAAATGTTCAGCGAAGCGGTCGCCCAGTCTAAGTTTAGTCCCGCAGATGTACAGGAGTCTCCATTGGGAACAGCGGAGGCAGTAGATGAGATTAGAGGTACATGTGAACCTCTGTCTCACATGAAAGAACTTTTGGGGTCCCTGGAAGAAGTTGGAGGAGGAATAAGGACAGGGGTTGCATCTCCTGTGGTTGCAGGGGAAAGTACCCGAGGAGGTGGTCGTTTGGGTGGGAAGGGATGAGTCAACCAAGGAGTGGAGGAGGGAGCAGTCTGCAGAAGGCGGAAAGAGGTGGAGATGGGAAGATGTGATTTGTGGTGGGATCCCGTAGGAGGTTACGGAAATGTCGGAGGATAATGTGTTGGATGCGTAGGCTGGTGGAGTGAAAGGTGAGGACCAGGAGAACTCTGTCCTTGTTGTGTCTGGGGGGGGGGGGGGGGGGGGGGGGGGGGGGGGGGGGGGGGGGGGACAGGGAGTGAAAGCAGAACTATGAGGTACAGAGAAAGCAAGTGTGAGGACTCAAAATGCTGGAGCCGTCTGAAGAAGGGTCTCAACCCAAAACATCACCCATTCCTTCTCTCCAGAGATGCTGCCTGTCCCGCTGAGTTACTCCAGGATTTTGTGTATCTTCGGTTTAAAGCATCTGCAGTCCTTCCTGCACGTGAGGTCCCCATCTGTGACAGATGAGGGGAATCCCACGTTCCCTAATACCCTTCCTCTGTTGCAGTCTGGTGTATATGCATTGTCTGACGAAAATGATCAAATTTATTTGCCATGTACATTGAACTTTCCAGGGTAAGAAAATAACATTGTAACCTTTTAACTTATTTTGCAGGGAAGTTGAGCATTTTAACAAGGAGATTGAGAAAGAAATGAAGCTGAAGCAACAGCATTTGAATGAGGAAGAATCCACAAGCTAAAGCTTTTATTCTTAAAATGAAAATATATGTATATAAAACTGAATGAAATCCATATTTTTGTGCAACAAGGTCATGTGATTTTTGATAGCAAGATTTGTGTTATAAATTGTTGAAATCAAGGGTGTACAGCTAACTTGGGAGTTAAAGTCTTGTAAATATCCTATCAGAGGAGGATTAGTAATGAGAAAAAGACTTAAACTTAAACCTGAAGATTTTATAAATATTTTTTTCTAAATTGAGTGACGAGCCATAACATTTAATGTTCTCACAAGTGCAGCATAATTTGAAATCATTTTTGTTTCCGTTCTCTTGTGCTCAGTATTAAAGAATTGTTGATGTATTTGCTTATGAACAGCATTAATATTTCCTTCTGGACTGAAAATTTGTGATTTATCAGGCTTTAGTCAATGGCGAAATGCAGATGCTAATAGCGGAAGGCAGCACACAGACAAAAATCTTGCATTTGGAGACAAGTTTGGTGTTTTGTCATCTCCGCACAGTGACGGTTGAACATGCTGTTATTTCTTTGTTGATTGCCAATGTTTTGAGTTGTCAAAATGTTAACGAAGTAATGCATGTTATATTTGAGTAACTTTTTGAAAATGCATAGCCCATTCTGTTTTGAAGTGTTGATTGCTGACTAACGTTCAGTTTGCCAGTTTCAAATTAAGGCTGCATGTTACACTGCGACCGCTCAATTTGGTAACAATTCGATAGCTGCTCAAGCCTGCTTCCAAATTTTTATCAAATTGACACTTTAATGTAGATTCTCGGGTGTGACATTAACTCAACTTTTAATCTTGAGACTGCATCAATTTTCTTTATTCATGTAAAGTTTTTTTAATGCTTGTAAAGTCAAATGGATTCCTGATTTTTTTTAAAATTGTATTTCATAATCTGTCTGGATCAGTCAACATGCATTGTTTCAAGAAAAATCTCAATTCTGCATTGACCGTGTTTTAATTTGGTGTGATGTGATTTATGGGATTGAGACAGAACTACTTCTGAAATGAATCATGAAGTTTCCATAGGCCTGACATAAATAAGGTGGTTGTGTCCTTTCTTTTTTTTAATTTTCTTTTTTAATTTATCACAAATTTACACAGGACACCAACAAACAGTACAGGACATGTATATCCCCATCCCCAAGGCTCAAAAAAAAAAAAAGTCTGTGTTCAAATGTTACATGTCAGCAACAGCAGCAGCATACAAATATAAATAAATGATTATGACTGTGTAAACAATATTTTCAGTTAAAGGAAAAATCTTTCAAATCTATAAAAGGGTTGCAGGTCAGAACCAAGTTTCTGTGGGCCTTGCGCCGTTTATACCTGATTCTTTCCAGGGGTAAAAAGGAGAGCACCTCCTTTAACCACTGCAAAAAGGATGGAGCTTTTTTCGACTTCCAGTTAAAAAGAATAAGCCTGCAAGCAAGCGACGATGCAAATGCTAAAGCATTTGCTTGTAAATTTGTACGCTTACAGTTTGGGTGTGGTATTCCTAAGATAGCTGTGTGCAAATCAGGATTTATAGTCTGTCTGCAGATATGGGAGAATACCTCAAATATATTTCCCTAGTAACTGTTGAGGGAGGGAAATGTCCAGAATATGTGTCCTACAGAGGCTGGGCTATGGCCACATCTAGGGCAGCCAAGATCTGTGATAGAAAAGATTCTGGCAAGTTTGTCTCTTGAATAATGAAGACGGTGAAGCACTTTAAATTGGATCAACCCATGGCGTATACACAGCGACGAGGTGTGTATACGAATTAAGCTCTCTCGCCACGCCTCATCAGAAAGCTCTACACCCAGGTCCCTCTCCCATGCCATTTTTGTTTTGTCCCAGGTTATCTGTTTTAATTCCTGTATTAATGTGTAAATTGTTGAAACACGTTTCCTGTCAAAGGGGTCCAGCTCCAATTAGTGTCTAATTGGATCTTAGTGGACAGATGAGGAAATGAGGGAAACACTGTTTTAGCAAAGCTACGTATTTGAAGATACCTAAAGAAATGAGATCTGGGTATATTATGGTTTTCAGCAAGCGTTTCAAAGGAAGTGAACGTTCCGTCAATAAACAAGTCACATAAATATACCAGTCCATTCCTATGCCAATATGGAAATGCAGTGTCTGGCATGGAGGGTGTAAAACGTTGATTATTTGCCACCGGAAAAAGCCTGCTGATACCTTTTAATCCAAAATATTTCCTGAACTGTAGCCATATTTTAAGCAAGGTGTTAACCACCGGGTTTGTCATTTGTATTTTACGATTGTAAGGTAGCGAGCAGGTAATTATCGGTAGAGGATCAGATAAGAGTTCCGTCTGTGCCCTGTTTACTCTTATATGAATATGTCCAATGTGAAAGTTTTACAATATTTGCAGCCTAGTAGTAATAAATAAAGTTAGGCAACCCGAGACCACCCGCCTTCTTGGGAACTTCCAAGTATATTTTCTTCATCCTGGGATTTGAATTGTTCTAAATAAATGATGAGATTAGTCTAACTAATTGCTGAAAAGTTGTCCTAGGTATAAATATGGGGATCATTTGAAAAAGATAAAGAAATCTAGGTAAAACCGTCATTTTAACGATATTGATGCGGCCTACTAATGAGAGTGGTAGTGTTGACCACTTTTTGAAGTCCTGTGTTGTTCGTTCTAATAATGATTTAAAGTTATGGCTATATAAACCTCCCATAGTATGGGTAACTTTAATTCCCAGATAAGTAAATACATTTTTCTCAAGTTTAAATGGGAAGCTGGAGTAGTTGCTGTCAATATGATTGATTGGGAACAGCAAGCTCTTTGAGTAATTTATCTTGTAACCTGACAGGCAGCCAAAAATCTCTGATATATGCAATAGCTTTGGTATGGAGTCAGTTGGATTGGATATATATAGACAATAGGTGCAGGAGAAGGCCCTTCGAACCAGCACCACCATTCAATGTGATCATGGCTGATCATTCTCAATCAGTACCCCGTTCCTGCCTTCTCCCCGTACCCCCTGACTCCGCTATCCTTAAGAGCTCTACCTAGCTCTCTCTTGAATGCATTCAGAGAATTGGCCTCCACTGCCTTCTGAAGCAGAATTCCCCAGATTTACAACTCAGACTGAAAAAGTTTTTCCTTATCTCCATTCTAAATGGCCTACCCCTTATTCTTAAACTGTGGCCCCTGGTTCTGGACTTCCCCCCAACATTGGGAACATGTTTCCTGCCTCTAACGTGTCCAACCCCTTGATAATCTTATAGGTTTCGTCCGATCCTTCTAAATTCCAGTGTATACAAGCCCAGTCACTCCAGTCTTTCAACATACGACAGTCCCGCCATTCCGGGAATTAACCTAGTAAACCTACGCTGCACGCCCTCAATGGCAAGAATATCCTTCCTCAAATTTGGAGACTAAAACTGCACACAGTACTCCAGGTGCGGTCTCACTAGGGCCCAGTACAACTGCAGAAGGACCTCTTTGTTCCTATACTCAATTCCGCTTGTTATGAAGGCCAACATTCCATTGGCTTTCTTCACTGCCTGCTGTACCTGCATGCAGGAGTTGGAGGAGGTATAAGGACAGGGGTTGCATCTCCTGTGGTTGCTGGGGAAAGTACCCGAGGAGGTGGTGGTTTGGGTGGGAAGGGATGAGTCAACCAAGGAGTGGAGGAGGGAGCAGTCTCTGCAGAAGGCGGAAAGGGGTGGAGGTGGGAAGATGTGATTTGTGGTGGGATCCCGTAGGAGGTTACGGAAATGTCGGAGGATAATGTGTTGGATGCGGAGGCTGGTGGAGCGAAAGGTGAGGACCAGGGGAACTCTGTCCTTGTTGTGTCTGGGGGGGGGGGGGGGGGGAGGACAGAGAGTGAAAGCAGAACTATGAGGCACAGAGAAAACAAGTGTGAGGACCCAAAATGCTGGAGCAGTCTGAAGAAGGGTCTCAACCCAAAACATCACCCATTCCTTCTCTCCAGAGATGCTGCCTGTCCCGCTGAGTTACTCCAGCATTTTGTGTATCTTTGGTTTAAACCAGCATGCACGCCCTACTATCTACAAGAAAAAAATCAATTCTTGAATAAGAATGGTGTACTGCGAAAAAAAAAATACTGTTTTGTTTTTGGGTTATTTTTTGTCCAGGGGTCAAAAAGAGTATAGGATTCTATAAATGAATTGATAACAGCGCCAGAATTTGAGATTTTACTATTAGGTCTCGGGTTGGATCTGCCCAGATAGGAATGTAATACACAGTTAAAATCCCCTCCTAATATCAGTTGGTGGTCATTGAGATTTGGGAGGGATGTTATGAAGCTAGAGAAGAATGACGGCTCATCCCAATTTGGTCCATATACATTGACTAATGCCACCTGTGTACCATATAGATTGCCTCTGAAGAAGGGTCTCGACCCGAAACGTCACCCATTCCTTCTCTCCTGAGATGCTCCAGCATTTTGTGAATAAATACCTTCGATTTGTACCAGCATCTGCTGGGGTCGGTGATGGTCGGCGATAGTTGTGTTCTTTCTACTGACCAGATACAGGAATGGGTTGTCGAAAAAATATATATAGAATGCCTAGTTGCTGGCTATGCTTCTGGCCATCCGCGCTGTCTGAGCCATTTCTTTGCTAGCTTAGTTGATATTTTGCATTATATCTTATTTGGTTAAAACAGCAGGAGTGCCGAGTGACTATTACATCAGATCATCAATGGGAACTCTGAACAGAAACTGCTCTGAAAAATAAGCATTAATTTTGATTTTTGTTGGTACATGTTACACAAATTTATTATTGCAGACTGCCGTTAATTGGGAGTGGCCAAGCCAACCTTGATGTCTAAAATTTCTATCTTGTTTTCTCTATTTGTGTTACTGCACAATTAGTCCCTTCATAATATGAACTCCTGGCCCTCTTCACAATTATTAGTATGTCCCACCAGAAAGGAAGATATATGGCAAATTTAAGAACACTCCCAACGTGTGATTATGAAAATCCCAATAGAACCATTGCTGGTATTATAAATGTGTGTCTTGAAGGCTACTGTTCAGGATGTGGTGGGACTTCAGTGTGGTGAACAACCTGAGCAAATTAATAATCTAATTGACATGCTCAATTTGACACGTATGAAATGTGTGTTTTCAGTGAGCCTGGGTGTTCGGGCGGGTGGACCTGGTCTTCTGCGTTTATTCCCAATTGGAAACACTTCAGAAGCAACTGAATAAAGGGAAAGGGTTTGGTTACCAGTAGATAAATCAAGGTATCACAAGTTCAGGAAAGGTGGAGTGCAAATTAAAGTTAACCTTCAAATGGACGCAATGTGCTGCAGTAACTCAGCAGGTCAACCAGAAATGTTGCCTGACCTGCTGAATTACTCCAGCACTTTGTCCTTCTACGTACTAACCACCATCTGAAGTTCCTTTGGTTTCTACTGAAATTTACCTTCTGTTGCCCAAGTATACAGATTCTGCAATTTTATTATAACAAGAAAAAGGTGATTGAGAATGAAACAAAGCAGTTGTGTCTGTCCTTTTGAAGTACAGCTGTAACATAGATAGAACATAGAAAATAGGTGCAGGAGTAGGCCATTCGGCCCTTCGAGCCTGCACCGCCATTCAATATGATCATGGTTGATCATTCAGCTCAGTAGCCTGTACCTGCCTTCTCTCCATACCCCCTGATCCCTTTAGCAAAAAGGGCCACATCGAACTCCCTCTTAAATATAGCCAATGAACTGGCCTCAAAAACCTTCTGTGTCAGAGAATTCCACAGACTCACCACTCTCTGTGTGAAGAAATGTTTTCTCATCTCGGTCCTAAAAGACTTCCCCCTTATCCTTAAGCTGTGACCCCTGGTTCTGGACTCCCCCAACATCGGGAACAATCTTCCCGCATCTAGCCTCTCCAACCCCTTAAGAATTTTATATGTTTCTATAAGATCCCCCCTCAGTCTTCTAAATTCCAGCGAGTACAAGCCCAGTCTATCCAGTCTTTCCTCATATGTAAGTCCCGCCATCCCAGGGATCAATCTGGTGAACCTTCTCTGTACTCCCTCTAAGGCAAGAACGTCTTTCCTCAGGTTAGGAGACCAAAACTGCACACAATACTCCAGGTGCGGTCTCACCAAGGCCCTGTACAACTGCAGCAGAACCTCCCTGCTCCTAAACTCAAATCCTCTTGCTATGAATGCCAACATACCATTCGCTTTCTTCACTGCCTGCTGCACCTGCATGCTTGCTTTCAATGACTGGTGCACCATGACACCCAGGTCACGTTGCATCTCCCCTTCTCCCAATCGGTCACCATTCAGGTAATACTCTGCTTTCCTGTTCTTGCCGCCAAAGTGGATAACCTCACATTTATCCACATTATATTGCATCTGCCATGCATTTGCCCACTCGCCTAATCTATCCAAGTCACTCTGCAGCCTCCTAGCATCCTCCTCGCAGCTAACACTGCCACCCAGCTTCGTGTCATCCGCAAACTTAGAGATGTTGCATTCAATTCCCTCGTCCAAATCATTAATATACACTGTAAATAACTGGGGTCCCAGCACTGAGCCTTGCGGTACCCCACTAGTCACTGCCTGCCATTCCGAAAAGGACCCGTTTATTCCTACTCTTTGCTTCCTGTCCGCCAACCAATTTTCTATCCACCTCAACACTGAACCCTCAATACCCTGTGCTTTAAGTTTGTACACCAATCTCCTATGTGGGACCTTGTCGAAGGCCTTCTGAAAGTCCAGATATAACACATCGACTGGTTCTCCCTTATCCACTCTACTAGTTACATCCTCGAAAAATTCTATAAGATTCGTCAGACATGATTTGCCTTTGGTAAATCCATGCTGACTTTGTCCGATGATATCACCACTTTCCAAATGTAATGCTATCACATCTTTAATAACTGACTCTAGCATTTTCCCCACTACCGATGTTAGGCTAACTGGTCTATAATTCCCCATTTTCTCTCTCCCTCCCTTTTTAAAAAGTGGGGTTACATTAGCTACCCTCCAGTCCTCAGGAACTACTCCAGAATCTAAAGAGTTTTGAAAAATTATCACTAATGCATCCACTATTTCTGAGGCTACTTCCTTAAGCACTCTGGGATGCAGCCTATCTGGCCCTGGGGATTTATCTGCCTTTAATCCATTTAATTTACCTAACACCACTTCCCGACTAACCTGGATTTCCCTCAGTTCCTCCATCTCATTAGACCCCCGGTCCCCCGCTATTTCCGGCAGACGGTTTATGTCGTCCTTAGTGTAGTTCTGGGTTTGGATAAAGCCTTGGATGTAACAGTGGCTCTGCCACATGTGCATTTAAAATCACCAGGTGGCAGATTAATTGACCAGTGGGCAACAATAAACGTTTCAGCACAGATTGCACACCTCCCTGTGAGGAGAAAAGGCAGCACAGCTGTAAATAGCTATTTTTAAAAAAGAGGAGAATGCTAAATCCTGGTAAACGTGATTTACACTGATTCAGGGTAAAGATGGGGGACTGTTGGCTCATTACCAAGTATAGACCATGGAAGCAACAAAATGCTGGAGTAACTCAGTGGGACAGGCAGCATCTCTGGTGAGAAGGAATGGGTGACGTTTTGGGTCGAGACCCTTCAGATTAAGAGTCAGGGGAAAGGGAAATGAGAGATATTCACGGTGATGTAGAGAGATATAGAACAAATGAATGCAAAAAAGTAACGATGTTAAAGGAAACAGGCCATTGTTAGCTGTTTGCTGAAAATGAGAAGCGAGAACCCAGTGGTACGAATATTGATTTCTCCAACTTCAAGTAACCCCTGCATTCCCCCTCTCCATCCCTCCCCCACCCAAGTTGCACCAGCTTCTCGTTCGCACCTAGATTCCTCGTCACACATTCTGTAATGGATGTCGTTCAACATAATATTGAAAGTCCAAATTTATTGCCTTTGGGTCCCTCTTAACTTTCTTTCTCGGATCATCAACTGTTTAAAACTGTAGATGAATTTCCACATCTGGGGTGACATTTTATCCCAAGATAAACTCATGTCATCAACTGATTCATCGTCGTACTCCACCCCCACACGATACCTTCGTATTTAATAATCTAATTACTTAACACCATCATCCTTGTTCTACTCTTGGTAATCAGCCAAAGCTTTCCAGTTTATGTCCTAAATCGGTGTAAATCCTGCTCTCCACCTTCCTCTGGTGGATTTCCATTGGCTTTGTGTTTTGAAATTTTCAACTTCTAAAATTTCTTACCTTTGCTTCCAAGCCCATGACCTTGTGTTTGTTATTGGAATATGTGCAATGTCCTCTGGCCTTAAAGCCTTCTGATGCAAATGCATTCCTCCAATTATAGGCTCCTGATCATTCCCATATTTCATTTTTGCACCATTTTGATGACTGTCTCCTCAGCTATCAAGGTTTGAAGTATTCACTTCCTTCCACTTCACATCTCTAACAGCAAAAGCATTAAATTTAGTTGAGACAGCAGGCAAACAAGGCCTTTGGCCCACTGAGTTCACACTGATCATAGTCACCCAGATACACTATTCTATGTTATCCTACTTTCTCATCAGCTCCTGACACATGAGGGGCAATTTTATAGACACTAACTAACCTATAAAACATGAAATAATGAATGTTTTAATGATGAAACGAGTCACATTTTAAACTGAAAAGGAGGAAGGAGGGTTCCGACCAGAAACATCACCTCGCCATGTTCTCCAGAGATGCCTGACCCACTGAGTTACTCCAGCACTTTGTGCCCTTTTGCATACACCAACGTCTGCAGTTCCTTGTTTCTACCGAAAAGCACACAGTAACTTCTAAATAATGAAAACAATATAGAAATATGTAATAATGGTGCAAATATACACGTAGCTTTTTTTTCACCACTATAAAATTCCATATTGAAATGAAAGCCAATTAATTGGAACCAGGACCACCTAGTGCCGTGGACTTTGACAAAATCAGAATCAGAATAACCTTTATTGTCATCCAAAAAAAACAAGTCTTTTGGACGAGATTCTGTTACCCACAGTCCAACAATAAGAGCAATAAAAATAAGCAATAACACACACAATCACAAACCAACACAAAACAAAAAAAAGAAACATCCATCTCAGTGAGTCTCCTCCAGTCACCACCTCACTGTGATGGAAGGCCAGAATGTCTTCTCTTCCCCTGCCGTCTTCTCCCGCGGTCAGGCTGTTGAAGTTGCCACGTCGGGGCGGTCGGGGCTCCCGACATTGAAAATCCCGCAGCCTGTTCCAGGCCGCGCTGGACGGTGAAAGGTCCGCAGGGGGCCGACCCAAGCCCCGCAATTCGGGGCGGGCGAAGACGCTGCCTCTGCACGTCGGGGCGGTCGTGGCTCCCAACATTGAAGCCCCCACCGTGCGGAGAAAAATCCCGTGGCCTATATTAGGCCGCGCCGGACGGTGACAGGTCCGCAGCGGGCCGACCCAAGCCCCACGATTCGGGGCGGGCAAAGACACTACCGCTGCCCGAGCTCCCGATGTCGGCCCCCACCCAGGGCAGGGCCTGCGAGCTTCCAATAGCCACGCGGCCCGTGGCCGAAGCCTCCGCGGAGCCTCTGATGGCGAGTAGCAGCCGCACTCCCAGCTCCACCACAGCCTCCGAAGGCAGCCAGCTCCGCAGATGGTAAGTCCGGTCCGCGGGCTCTGCGAACCAGAGCCCAGGTGGTCCCAGCTGGAGGCCGCCAGCTCCAGGTGTTTGGCCGAAGGTAGGCCGCAGCGGTAACGGAGACACAGCCCAGAAAACAAAGGTTGGGTCTCCGTTCGGAAGAGACAATTTTACAGTTCCCCACCCCCCCCCCCCCCCCCCCCCCTCCCGCCCCACACATAGTATACAACCACAAAAAAACATTACATCACATCTAAACACTACAATTAAGACAAAAAACAACAAAAAACACAAAAGACAAACGGACTGCAGGTGAGCCGCAGCTGCTGTGCAGCGCCGCCACTTCCTGATTCGATGGTTCAACTTCATGCAGTGTGGTACAGCTGGGAAGACATCTGTGGTCCTTGGTCAACCAGATTTAAACAAACGGACTGCAGGAGGGAGTGAGAGACACTGAATCAAGTGGAAAAAGCTGCACGTGTTCATTAGTTACAGGAGCAGAAACAGGCAATTCAGCCCATTGAGTCTATTCTGCCATTCAATCATTGCTGATCCATCTTTCCCTCTCAACCCATCCTCCTGCCTTCCTGCCATAACCCTTGACATCCTTAATAATCAAGAATCTCAATCTCTGCCTTAAAAATACCCAATGACTGCCTTCTGTGGCAATGAATTCCACAGAAATGAGCATTTGGCAGCATTGGGCCTGTACTTGCTGGAGTTTAGAAGAATGAGAGGGGACCTCATTGAAATGTAAAGAATAGTGAAAGGCTTGGATTGAGTGGATGTGGAGAGGATGTTTCCACTAGTGGGAGAGTCTCGGACTAGAGGTCATAGCCTCAGAATTCAAGGACGTTCTTTTAGGAAAGAGATGTGGAGGACTAGTCAGAGGGTGGTGAATCTGGAATTCTTTGTCACAGAGGGCTGTGGAGGCCAAGTCAGTGGATATATTTAAGGTGGAGATAGAGAGATTCTTGATTAGTACGGGTGTCAGAGGTTATGGGGAGAAGGCAGGAGAATCGGGTTAGGAGGGAGTGATAGATCAGTCTGAAGAAGGGTCTCAAGCCGAAATGTCACCCGTTCCTTCTATCCAGAGATGCTGAGTTGCTCCAGCATTTTGTGTCTCGTTGTAGACCAGCATCTGCAGCTCCTTGCTACACCTTGGTCACCACTGGTCACAGGCCTCCAATCTGCAAATTAATCCTCCACTATCACTCTCGGACTCCTCTCAAGCTAATTTTGTATCCAACTGGCAAGCTCACCTTGGATCCCAGGTGATCTCACCTACTGGACAGGTGTACGTTGCAGGAACAATACAATACAATACAATGTATCTTTATTGTCATTGTACAGGAGTACAACGAGATTGGGAATGCGCCTTCCATACGATGCAATAAATTAATTAGCTAAATTTATACAACCCAGTGAAACAAAATTAGAAACAGTTTAAAAACAGAATAAAGTTCAAGTAGGTCTGTGCCGGTTCCCTGTGCGATGTGACCATCCGGCTCAGCAGGACCGGTTCATAGCAACTATGGCCCTGGGAATGAAGCTGTTCCTGAGTCTGGAGGTGCGGGCATAGAAGGCCTTGTAGCGTCTGCCCGATGGTAGAATTTCAAACAGACTATTGCAGGGGTGTGAGGAGTTTTTGTGGATGCTGGTGGCTTTTCTGAGGCATCGTGTGTTGTAGATGCCCTCCAAGGCTGGTAGCTATGTTCCGATAGTCTTCTGAGCTCTATGGACTACCCGCTGAAGAGCTTTCCTCTCTGCCTCCGTGCAGCTGAGGTACCACACAGGGATGCCATGCTTGTCAAAAGCCTTGCTAAAGACCATATGAACAATGTCTATCCTGACCTTATCAGTCCTATCAATCACCTCCAAAAAACCCAAACACATTTGTGACCTACAATTTCTCACGCACAAAGCCATGCTGACAATCCCTAATCAGTCCAAAAGGCGGTAGATCCTATCTCAGAATACCATCCAGTAACATAGCCTGTAAGTTCTAAGAATGATAGATTCTTGATTGTCAGAGGTAATGGGGAGAAGGCAGGAGAATGGGGTTAGGAAAGGAGAGATAGATCAGCCATGATTGAATGGCGGAGTAGACCTGATGGGCCGAGTGGCCTAATTCTGCTCCTATCACATGATTGCCAGGAAAACAAGCCTTCCAAAGCAGCCAACATAATCAAAGAGACATGTCCCATCCTGGCCATCCTTTCTTCTGCAGAAGTTACAGAAGCTTTCTGCAAAGTCTCCCCCTGTAAAAATAATTAAAATAATGCCCTAGTTTGAATCTGGGGGTGAGTTTAAAAAAGGCATTTAACAAATATGCACAATCCTGAGGTGGGGGGGGGGGGGGGATCAAAAGATTTGCCGAAACCCGGGATCGAACCAGGGACCTTTAGATCTTCAGTCTAACGCTCTCCCAACTGAGCTATTTCGGCACCACGTCAAGCAGTTGAGAATGCAGGGGTGAAGTGTGTGGACACAGGCGTCAATTTGGGCTCCTCGTGCTTTGAGGGGATCTGGCCCAAAGACCACGATGCTCCCTGATAGCCGATGGCCGGAGTTGAAGCAGAGACGCACGCGGTGGCCCCCCCCCGGCCCCCCGGCCCCCCCGGCCCCGGTTTATCAGGCGGCTCCCGGAACGTTGCCAATAGGTCGGTCTCTGTGGCGCAATCGGTTAGCGCGTTCGGCTGTTAACCGAAAGGTTGGTGGTTCGAGCCCACCCAGGGACGGGCGTCTGCTTTTACGCTCCCATATTTTATAGTCGTTCGAGCTTCAAGCGCTGTTATAACAACAACAACCAAAGTCAATACTCTGAATTAATCTGGAGTGATTTTCTGTCGAGTATAGCTTGTTTCTGCGGATATTGTGTGCGGTTTCACCCGCCCGGAACCTTCCTTCAGCTCCTGCCTTGGGGAAGGCGGTCGGGTTGCGCTCAAGATGGCGGCGATGGGCGGTGAGTTCGTTGGTCGCCGGGATGGCGGCGCCTTTTACCTTTACCGGCGCTTGTTTCAGCGCGGCGATGCCCAAGAGGCGGTGGCTGGGGTCTGGGGGAAGATGATTGGGGAGGGGGGCTTCTCCCGGGTGGCGGGCGACGCCCAGGGGCCTCCGCCGCTGCCCTGACTGACCTTGAGGTAGGGGGCCCAGTCAGCGGCCTCCCTCCCCCCTGATTCCAGGGTGACCGGTGGCTCGGTGGGTGCCCTGCTTCGGACAAGTGATAGAGTCATAGCGTGATACAGTGTGTGGAAACAGGCCCTTCGGCCCAACTTGACCACACCGAGAAGTAGTCAAACCGACCCCCCCCCCCCCCCCAGCAATAGGACAGTGAGGATGAGGAGCCTTTGGCTTTGGAGTAGGTTCACCAGAATGATAGACACAAGTTTAACTTACTGAGGGAGCTTGCCTTGGGGATAGGCACAATGTGCTGAAGTAACTCAGCGGGGCAGGCAGCATCTGTGGAGAAAAAGGATGGGTGGCATTTCAGGTCAGGATCCTTTTTCAGAGACTGCTTTCTACCTCCACCCCAAAATCCACAAACAAACAGTCTGAAGAAGGGTCCCGACCTGAAAGATCATCCATCCTTTTTCTCCAGAGATGCTGCCTGACCCGCTGAGGTACTTCAGCACTTTGTGTCTACCTTCGGTGCAAACCAGCATCTGCAGTTCCTCCCTACACAAGTTGAAGTCAATTCGGAGATCAACGAATTGATTGTAGACACAAGGTACTGCAGATGCTGGTTTACAAACAAAGACACAAAGTGCTGGAGTAACTCAGCGAGTCAGATAGCATCTCTGGAGAAAAAGGATGAGTGATCTTTCAAGTTGGGACCCTTCTTCAGATTGTTTGTTTGTGGATTTTAGGGAGGAGGTACATTAACAAAAGAAAAAGCAGTCTGAAGAAAGATCCTGAACTGAAACATCACCCATCCTTTTTCTCCAGAGATGCTGCCTGACCTGTTGATTACTCCAGCACTTTGTGTCTATCTTTGGTACAAATCAGCATCTGCAGTTTCTATATTTTACCAGAATGATACCTGGATTAGAGGTTAGACCCAAAGAACTGCAGATGTTGGTTTACCAAAAGAAAATAAAGTTCTGGAGTAACTCAGCAGGTCAGGTAGCATCTCTGCAGAACATGGGAAGGTGATGTTTTGAGTCGGGGCCCTTCTTCAGAAGATGCTGCCTGCCCCACTGAGTTGCACCAGCACTTATTGTGTCCTTTTTCTTGGATTAGTTGATATTAGCTGCATGGAGAGGTTGGACAGATTTGGATTGTTTTCTTTGGAGCATTGGAGGCTGAGGGGAGGCCTAATAGAAATATATAAAATAATAAGAGTCATTGATAGAGTAGATAATCAAACCTTTTTCTAGGGTAGAAATGTCAAAGACCAGATGGCATGGTTTTAAGGTAAAAGTGTCAAAGTTTAAAGGAGATAGATGTGCTGGGCAAGTTTTTTTAACACAAAAAGGCGTGAGTGCCGGAAACGTCCTGCAGGGGTGGTGGTGGAGGCTAATGGCTTAGCGGCCTTTAAGAGGCTTTTAGATTGGAGCATGATTTGCGGGGAAAGGATATGAATCACTTGCAGGCAGATGAGAATAATTTGCCGTCATGTTCGACCCAGGCATTGTGTGCTGTGCTGTTCTCCAGGTCCCCGTGCTATTTTGAGCGAGATCGTTATGTAGATGTCTCCACTCTCCTGGCCAGTGTTTCTCATAGTCATAATCACACACCTCGGTAACAGGCACTATGGCCCAACTTGCCCGTGCCAACCAAGGTGCCCCATCTACACTAGTCCCATCTGCTGCGTTTGGCCCATATCACACTAACCTTCCCTGTCAAAATGTCTTTTAAATATTATTATAGTACCTGGCTCCACTACCTCCTCTGGCAGCTCGTTTCATATATCCACCACCCTTTGAGTGGAAATGTTGCCCCTTAGATTCATATTAAATCTTTCCCCTCTCACAAACTTATGTCCTCTAGTTCTTGATTCCCCAACTCTGCTTTAAATACGATTTTATACACCTGCTCATGATTTTATACACCTCTATAAGATTACCTCTATAAGATTACCTCTCTGCCTCCTGCACTCCAAGGAATAAGGTCCTGGCTTGCTCAACCTCTCCCAACCCAGGCCCTCAAGTTCTGGAAATATCCTCGTATATCTTTTCTGCACTCTGTCCAGTTTAACAACATCCTTCCTCTAGCAGGGTGACCAAAGCTGACCAAATGCAGGCTCACTGGGGTATTGTACAATTATAATATTATATCCAAACTTTTATACTCAACACCCTGACTTGTGAAGGCCAATGTACCAAAAGCCTTTTTGACCACCCTATCTACCTGTGACGCCCCTTTCATGGAACAATGTTACTGCACTCCTAGATCTCTCTGCTCTATACAATGCTCCTCAGAGCCCCGACATTCACTGTGAAGGTCCTGTCCTGGTTTGTCTTCCCAAAATTTAATGCCTCACACTTATCTGCGATAAACTTCCTCAGCCCACTTGCCCAACTGACCAAGATCTAGCTGCAATTTTTGATAACCATGTTCACTATCTACAATACCACCCACTTTAGTGTCATCTGCAGACTTTCCAGTGATGCCTTTGACATACTCATCCAAATGGTTGATATAAATTATAAACAGTAATGGATCCAGAACCACTTCCTGAGGCACACCACTAGTCACAGGCCTCCAATACTAAAAACGACCTTCCACCATCACCCTCTGCTTCCTTCCATGAAGCCAATTCTCTATCCAGTCTGTGTCCCATGCAATCTAATCTTCCAGAGCAGCCTACTATGTGGAACATTATCAAATGCCTTGCTGATGTCTATATAGCTAACATCTATGGCTTTGCCTTCATCAAATGTTTTGGTTGCTTCTTCAAAAAACTCAATCAGAGTTGTAATACACATTCTCCCACGTACAAACCATGCTGATTATTTATAATCAGCCCCTATCTATCCAAATGTGTATATATATCTTATCAGAATCCTCTCCTGTAACCCTAGTGTAGACAGGACATGTTGATCGGTGTGGGCAAGTTGGGCCCAAGCCCCTGTTTCCACGCTTTATGACTCTTTGACTATAACTTGCGTTTCACAGATGTTAGGCTCGCTGGTCTATAGTTTTGAGGCTTTTCCTTGCAACCGTTCTTAAATAGAGGCACAATATTTGCCACCCACCAGTATTCCGGCACCTCGCCCGTGTCTAATGGTGATTTGTATATCTCAGCCAGGGTACCAGCAATTTCTTCTCTAGCTTCCCACAATAGTCCGTAGATATATCTGATCAGGCCTGGGAAATTTACTTTCATAAACCATAGGACCTCCAACACCTCCTTGACCGTAATATGATCTCTATTACCTGTCCCAACTTCCCTGGTCTTCATATCTTTCTCGACGATAAAAAGAGAGGAGAAATTCTCATTGAAGGCGTTGACTATTTCCTGCAGCTCCACACAGCTGCTTTGGTTTTGAGGGGGACTATTCTTTCTCCAGTTACCCTCTTTCCCTTAATGTAATTATAAAATCTCTTTGGATTTTCCTTGTTATCATAACAGGGGGCCTGTTATTTCATGCCCCCTTTTTGCCCACCTTGTAACCTGTAAGTAGACTCCTCCGATCCTGAAACTCCTCCAGGGATGCACGATCCCAGCTGCTTAAACCTTGCCCATGCCTCCATATTTTTCCTTGTTATCCAGGCTTCCTTACTTCTCACCCCACCCCCCAACCCCACCCAGCCTTGCCTTTCACTCTAACAGGAGTATCTCCCAAAATCATTACATTATAAAGATAGTTTCTCTGAGCTTTATTACATTTCTGTTGGAGGGAGCTTGCACTGGGTGACGACACTCCAATTGTCTGGAGTGTTTACAAATGTGCTGCAGAAATGAAAACCTTCTTGTGTCAGGCAGGAACATTTTGAAAGAGTTTGAATTGGCTTTTGGGGTACTGAGTGTGTACTCGGATTCCTTCTGGTTTTTGTTTACTGCATCTCCATGTCTTTAACTTTTTGCGCAGCGGTTTCCCCATATCATTGTTCCATTTCCAACATTTATCCACTTTCTCCCAAAAGATTTAAGTTTATTCTTGTGTGTACAATGAAAAGCGTTGTTTTACAGAGTCATAGGGTGATGCAGTGTGGAAACAGGCCCTTCAGCTCAACTTGCCCACACTGGCCAATGTCCCATCGACATTAGTCCCAACTGCCAGCATTTGGTCCATATCCCTCCAAACCTGTCCTATCCGTGTACTGCTTCTTAAATGTTGGGATAGTCCCTGCCTCAACTACCTCCTCTGGCAGCAGACATCCACCACCCTTTGTGTTAAAAAGTTACCCCACAGATTCCTATTAAATCTTTTCCCCTTCACCATAAACCTATGTCCTCTGGTCCTCGATTCACCTACTCTGCGCAAGAGACTCTGTCTTGCATGCTATCCAAGCAAATCCAATAATACTATACATAAATACAATGAAGTCACACTCAAGTACAATAGATAGAGCAAAGGCAAAGATACAGAGTGCAGAATATAGTTCTGAACATTGTAGCGCATCAGTTCCATAGACAAAGTCCAATGTCTGTGTTGGATGGAGGTGAATCGAACGTTACCCCAGCTTACGGTAAAAAGTTGTCAGTGTCTCTGCTTCAATTATATTCTGTGCCAAAAGATTTCCTGCTCCACATACTCTTTTGGTAAACAAGTTTGTCATCCCATCATGACAGTGCCTCAGTGGTAGAACTGCTGTCAGCTCCAGAGAGTTGGGTTTGATTCTGACTACGGGTAATGTCTCTGTGGAATTTAAATTCTCCCTGTGACCGCGTGGCTTTTCGTTGGGTGTTCCGGTTTCCTCCCGCACTCAAAAGATGTGCTGGTTTGGAAGTAAATTGGCTTCTGTAAATTGGCCCTAGTGTGTCGGACATAGAATTAGTTTGTGGGTGATCGATGGTTGGCATGGACAAGGGCCTGTTTCCACACGTATCTTTAAATTAAACTCTAAAGTTAAAATCAATTTGTCCTAAACATAGAAAATAGGTGCATGAGGAGGCCATTCGGCCCTTTGAGCCAGCACCGCTATTCATCGTGATAATTGCTGATCATCCACAATCAGTAACCTGTGCCCAACTTCTCCCCATATCCCTTGATTCCACTAGCCCCCAGAGCTCTATCTAACTCTCTCTTAAATTCATCCAGTGATTTGGCCTCCACTGCCCTCTGTGGCAGAGAATTCCACAAATTCACAACTCTCTGGGTGAAAAAGTTCCTTCCCACAGTTTTAAATGGCCTCCCTTTTATTCTAAGATTGTGGCCCCTGGTTCTGGACTCCCCCAACATTGGGAACATTTTCCTGCATCTAGCTTGTCCAGTCCTTTTATAATTTTATATGTCTCTATAGGATCCCCCGATCTAAACTCCAGTGAATACAAGCCTAGTCTTTTCAATCTTTCCTCATATGACAGTCCCGCCATCCCAGGGATCATTCTCGTGAACCTAAAGCTGCACTGCCTCAATTACAAGGATGTCCTTCCTCAAATTAGGAGGCCAAAACTGTACACAATACTCCAGATGTGGTTTTACCAGGGCCCTATACAATTGCGGAAGAAACATAGAAACAGAAAATAGGTGCAGGAGTAGGCCATTCGGCCCTTCGAGCCTGCACCGCCATTCAATATGATCATGGCTGATCATCCAGCTCAGTAACCTGTACCTGCCTTCTCTCCGTACCCCCTGATCCCTTTAGCAAAAAGGGCCACATCTAACTCCCTCTTAAATATAGCCAATGAACTGGCCTCAACTACCTTCTGTGGCAGAGAATTCCACAGGAAGAGGAAGAACCTCTTTACTCCTACACTGAAATCCTCTCGTTATGAAGACCAACATGCCATTATCTTTCTTCACTGCCTGCTGTACCTGCACGCCAACTTTCAGTGACTGTTGTACAAGGACACCCAGGTCGCGCTGCACTTCCCCCTTACTTAACCTGACACCATTGAGATAATAATCTGCCTCCTTGTTTTTGCCGCCAAAGTAGATAACCTCACATTTATCTACATTATACTGCATTTGCCCACTCACTCAACCTGTCCAGGTCAACCTGCAACCTCCTAACATCCTCTTTGCAGTTCACACTGCCACTCAGCTTTGTGTCATCTGCAAACTTGCTAGTGTTACATCTAATCCCTTCATCCAAATCATTAATATATATGGTAAATAGTTGCGGCCCCAACGCCGAGCCTTGCGGCACTCCTTTCCCCACTGCCAGCCATTCTGAAAAGGACCCGTTTACTCCTACTCTTTGCCTCCTGTCTGCCAACCAATTCTCTATCCATGTCAACACCTACCCCCAATACCATGTGCTCTAATTTTGCTCATCAATCTCCTGTGTGGGACCTTATCAAAGGCTTTCTGAAAGTCTAGGTACACTACATCCACTGGCTCTCCTTCATCCATTTTACTTGTCACATCCTCAAAAAATCCCAGAAGATTAGTCAAGCATGATTTCCCTTTCATAAATCCATGCTGACTTGGACTTATCCTTTTACTGCTATCCAAATGCACCGTTATTACCTCTTTAATAATTGACTCCAGCATCTTCCCCAGCACCGATGTCAGGCTAACTGGTCTGTGATTCCCCGTTTTCTCTCTCGAATCCTTTCTTGAAAAGTGGGATAACATTAGCTATCCTCCAATTACAGGAACTGATCCTGAATCTATTGAACATTGGAAAGTGATCACCAATGCGTCCACTATTTCTAGAGCCACCTCCCTGAGTACCCTGGGATGCAGACCATCAGGCCCTGGGGATTTATCAACCTTCAGTCCCATCAGTCTACCCAATACTATTTCTCGCCTAATGCAAATTTCTTTCAATTCCTCTATCCCCCTAGATCCTCTGTCCTTTAGTACATCTGGGAGATTGTTTGTGTCTTCCTTAGTGAAGACAGATCCGAAATACCTGTCCTAAAGCAACTTTTTCTCGTACCTTTCTCTGCCTCTGGTTCAGTGCTCCCTGCTGTTTAATAATCATTCTTTTAAAAAAACTACCCTTTATGCATTGCAACATAATTGTTGCTGTGGCAACTAGATAGGCTTTGTAATTTTCAAAATCTACCATAATGTAAAATACATGTGTAATATCTTAACTAGGGAGGTGGATACTCTGTGTAAACCTGATTTTAATATTTTCCCCATAAAATTGGAGGAGATACATTCTGCAACTGCCACTATTTTAATTAGAGAATTTGTTTGGGATGAAATGTTTTATCAGTAACATTTGTGGAAACAGAATTTATAATTGTGTGGTTTAAATTGAACTAGATAAGGAATTTTAAAGAGTATTGGAAATTGCAACGATGCAAGACAATATAATTGTGCAAACCATTGTAATGAATTGAAAGATACGGCATGGGAACAGGCCCTTCGGCCCACCAAGTCCATGCTGACTAACGATCAGCTGTTCATACTAGTTCAGTGTTATCCCACTTGCTCATCCACTCCCTACACATTAGGAGCAATTTACGGAGGGCAATTAACCGACAAAGCCTGTATGTCTTTGGGATGTAGGAGGAAACCCATACGGTCACGGAGAATGTGCAAACTCCACACAGACAACACCCATAGTCAGGATCAAACCCAGATCACATGTGCTGTGAGACTGCTGCCCAATCAAGAGATTTTGTGAATGTGAATGGTAGAGTGTGAATAAATGTGAACAATCTTGTACTTCAAAGCCATGATGAAAAATCAATTTCCTATTGAGATTACTCCTGCTTTAATTATGTCTTTTTCCAACTTGCTTCTTTCAGCCCTGCGCCTTGGCAAGTTCGTGACCTTCATCTCCAGGTAAATCCACAACCCTTGTTTTACTTTACTTCTGCCCTAAAAAGCTGATCAAAGTGAATTACTGACCTGATGGCAGTATAAGCAGTGGCAACATGGTTTAGCTGTATTCTGGCCTTGGATTAAAAATTAAACGAACTAATCTTTTAGGTTATCTCCTGGGTGCTGTGCTGGGATTTGGGAATCTCAAATTCTTAAATCGATATTTTTAAGGCGGAAATTGACAGATTCTTGATAAGTATGGGTGTTAGGGGTTATGGGAAGAAAGCAGGAAAATGGGGTTGAGAGGGAAAAATAGATCAGCCATGATTGAATGGCAGGGTAGACTTGATGGGCCGAATGGCCTAATTCTGCTCCTTTGACTTACGAGCCGTGATTGAATGGCAGAGTTGATTCGATGGGCCGAATGGCCTAATTCTGATCCTGTGACCTATCAACAAATGAACAATTTCCTTCAAATCCAGTCTGTGGTAATGAGAAATAACGAATCAAGGAATTTTTTTTTTTAATGAAACCACATCAATCACCATTGGAAACAAAATCACAGCTTGCATTCTAGGATCATATCTTGGGACGTTCACGTTTAGGTTTATTATCGTTATGTGTACCAAAATATGGTGAATAGCTTTGTTTTGCATGCTACGATAGACAATAGAACGGAGCAGCCCAGGACAGGGCCCTTTGGTCCACAATGTTTGTGCTGAACATAATGCCAAGTTAAACTGTTCTTATCTGCCAGTGTCTAATCTATATCCCTCTATTCCCTGCACTTCCATGTGCCTATCTAAAAGCCTCTTAAACGTCACTATCATGTCTTCCTCCACCACCACCACTCTCCGCATTCAAATAAACCTGCCCCGCGCATCTCCACGAAAATTTCCCCCTTTCACCTTAGCGATGCCCTCTAGTGATGGACATTTCCACCCTGGTGAAAAAGGTTCTAACTGTGCAATCTAATCAAATCAGATAATACTATACATAAATACAATCGAGCCAAAGTCTGATTACAGTGTTGGTTTTGCTATTCCAGTCACCAAGAATTTGGGGGAGGAATGACTCTTGTACCCTTGACTGTTTGACCTCTTTGACATATTAAATAGTACTTGCTTGCATCAACTTACTCCCAACATTTAATAAAAGTCACATTGACAATCTGCGTGGGTTTTCTCCGGGCTCCGGTTTCCTCCCTCGCTCCAAAGGTGTACAGTTTTGTAGGCTAATTGGCTTGGTATTGGTACTTGGTAGTAAATTGTCCCGAGGGTGTGTAGGATAGTGGTGGTGTGCAGGGATTGCTGGTCAGCGCGGTCTCAGTGGGCTGAAGGGCCCGTTCCCGAGCTGTATTTCTAAACTTAAAATAAAATTAACTAAACTAAAAGATATTTAATATACTGTCAAATAATAGGAAGATTTAAGGGTCTATCGTTTAGATAGATGAGGATCAAAGTGTCTATATATCTTTTGACTTGCTTGGTTCCACTTTTTGATAAATTCTAAGATTTTCCTATAGAATCATCAGATAAAGTAAAAATTCAGTTCCTGAATAATTATTTTCATATTCTCTGCCTTAGATGCGTTCAGACATTTTGCCCTCAGCAAGAACTTTGAAGTTATTTTTTAACTGTTTCCTTTGTTTTAATTAATGGTATCATAAATATGATGTTTGTTCTTGTGACTGTTTTAAATTGCGAAGATGGAGTCTTTTTAATGAAAAAGCCGATGGTTATAATGTTATGTGCAATCTGATTTTGTAGAATAGCTGGATTTGTACAATAATTTTCACATCCTGGGGATATCCCACAGCTCCCCATAACTTATGGAATGCAATCATTTGTTACATGACAATGCAGGCAGGTAGTGTATAGCAAGAGTTTGGTGACCTCTTTGATGACCCTCAGACTATCCTTGATCAGACTTTGCTGGCTTTACCTAGCACTAAATGTTACTCCCTTATCATTTATCTATACACTGTAAATTGATCGATGGTAATCGTGTGTTGTCTTTCTGCTGTGGACGGCTTGATTGTAATCGTGTATAGTGTTTTCGTTGGCTGTGTAGCACGCAACCAAAGCTTTTCACTGTACTTCGGTGCACGTGACAATAAGCTAAACTGAACTGGGTCTGCAAGGTCTAGTTAATTACTTCACCCTATTTATTTAAGGGTTATGTTTAGGATATGACTCTACTCATGTTAGGACATATTCCCTAATGTTTGACACAAAGTGCCGGAGTAACTGCAGGTCAGGCAGCATCTCTGGAGAAAAAGGTTTCAGGTCGGGAGTCTTCTGTTGTCCAGAGGACAGTTTCTCCCATAAGCTATGGTTTAGACCCAATCCTCCAACCTTTTGTACCCTTTATCCTGTATGTGTACGCTGTGGACGGCTTGATTGTAATTGTGTATAGTGTTTTCGTTGGCTGTGTAGCACGCAACAAAATCTTTCACTGTACCTCAGTACACAAGATAATAATAATAAACGAAACTAAACGTTGGACCTTCTCTGGAATGTAATGCTACAATGCTGAACATTATATTCTGCACTCTGGTAATTTACTCTTTGTTTACTGCTGTATTTGTGTACGACCTGATTGTACCCATGTAGATAGTGTGATTTGATTTATTTAGATCGCACATATACAAAAGCCTTTCCCGTTATCTCGGTACACGCGACGTTAATAAACCAATACCAATCTGAAGTCAATGACATAATGTGGAAAGAGTAACGTGAATGGAAGACCAGTTTCTTCATTCCAGCTAATTAATCATGATGGGCTCTATAATATTTCTGCAAGACAAGTGTCTTTTACAAGACGTATAGTGTACATTGTTGGTGACGTACACTGATGTTGATCTGAATGCACATCATCACTGAGCTAGAAGCCCACTCTTCAGCTCTCTGCTGATGGATAGTTCGTCACCGCAGCCTGGATTTAGTGCAGTGGCAAGGTCTTGCTCACTGTTCAGTGTCTCCTTTAGATGGCGAAGCTGGACACAAACAAAATACTGTAGATGCTGGAAATTCGATGACCAGAAAATATTTCAAATGTTCTAGTGCAGGCAGCATCTTCTGAGTTCAAAATGAAAGCCCAACCTGAGCCAAACGCAGTCCAGGTTCTTCCTGCTCAACCTAAGGACCTGACCCAAACCAAACATGTCAGTAAGGTTGGGCTGCATCGGGCTTGGGTGGAGTGGAGTACCCCAGCTCAAATCTGTGGGGGGAGATTCAGAGCTGCCTTTTTTTCAGGTGCAGTGAAAGAACAGCTTTTTCCATAAACATTCCACAAAAAATACTCCCAAATGTTCCCAGCATTCCCTGTTTTGATTCAAGGTGCTCCATTTTTGGGATCACCTGCTTCAGTTCATCCCAGAAGGCAGTCAGTTGAAGCTTTGTGCTACATCCCCTTAAATGTAGGTTTATTGTTGTCACATGTACAGAGAGGTACAGTGAAAAGCTTTGTTGTACCTGCTATTTGATTTGATCAGATTATATACGTAAATACAGTCGTCAAACTCAAGTACAATAGATAGAGCAAAGGGGAAGATACAGAGTGCAGAATATAGTTCTCAGCATTATAGCGCATCAGTTCCATAGGCAAAGTCTAATGCCTGCAATGGGGTAGAGGTGAATCGGCCAGTACCCTAGCTTACGGAAGGACCTTTCAGAAGCCTGATAACAGAAAGGAAGAAGCTGTTCCTGAGTCTGACAGTGCTCACTTTCAATCTTCTGCCGGATGGGAGTAGGGAGAGGAAGAAATGTAGCTTTTTCCAGGTTTGTACATTCCACCTTTCGTGAAATGCTTCAAGCCATGGAAAATAACAGCTCAAACTGCCCTGCAGAAAATGTACCATTCTCTGCTTCCATGCAGATACTTCTATGTAAGAAATATCCTTAAAATCAATGGGCAGCACACTGTGCATCTTGTCTAATACCTATCCTTTTTTTTTCCTTTCAGACCCAGTTCACTCCTTGTGAATCAATCACGCTGCCTCCATCAGACCACAGTGACAGAAAATGCAAGCAGGTAAATTCAAGTATCATTTCTACACATCCATTGGTTTCAAAAACATGTTGCAGACCGTCTCTCAATGTGACGACATGCGGGTTTATAGGTCAGTTGGCCTCTTATAAAAAATAAATCCCACTTGTGTAGAGAATGGACGAAAAAGTGGGATTACATAGATTCGGACTGCTGATTAATTACAGTAGTTTAGAAGAAGGCTCTCCACACCATTCCTGAAGGATGGCTAATAAATGCTCGCATTACTACCAGTGCACTTTGTCCCATAAATTAAAAAACAACCTCCCCCCCTCCCATCGTTATCTCAACTGAATTTGTATAATCGCCAACAAAGTGTCAGAGACTTCGCTGTATTTCCCATTATTAAGGCTCTGAAAAGACGTGGAATTCTTTGTTTGCAGCTCCGCATTGGCAAAAGAATCGACGGCTGCATTGCCCACCAAGAGATTATCGCTTCCCAGCAGCAAGGGGGAGTTTGTCATCACTAAACTGGACGACCTCGTCAACTGGGCCCGACGAGTAAGTGCTGCCTTTGCAACCTGTCCCTTTACTTCCTGCAGAGAAAGATGACTCGGAGCCTGGTATTGAGTTGAGTGTAGTTTATTGTCACGTGTACCGAGGTACAGTGAAAAGCTTTTGTTGTGTGCTAACCAGTCAGCGGAACGACAATACACGATTACAGTCAAGCCATCCACAGTGTACAGATATATGATAAAGGGAATAACGTGAATAACGTTTAGTGCAAGATCAAGTCCGATCAATGATAGTCTGAGGGTCTCCAATGAGGTAGGTGGTAGCTCAGGACTGCTCTGTAGTTGTTGGTAGGATTTTTCAGTTGCCTGATAACAGCTGGGGAAAAAACTATCCCTGAATCTGAACGTTTTCACATTCTATACCTTTTGCCTGATGGGAGAGGGGAGAAGAGAGGGTGGTTGGGTTGCGACGTGTCCTTGATTATGCTGGTCGCCTCACAGTGGCAGCGTGGGGTGGAGTCAATGGAAGGGAGGTTGGTTTGGGATGCGTCCATAATTCTCTGCAATGTCTCGCGTTTTCGGATGGAGCTGTTCCCAAGCCATGCTGTGATGCATCCTGATTAAAACCTGTAGAGGTTGGTGGGAGTTGTTAGGGACATGTCAAATCTCCTAAGCCTTCTAGGGAGTAAAGGTGTTGGTATAAGAAAATAACTGCAGATGCTGGGACAAATCGAAGGTATTTATTTCACAAAATGCTGGGGGAACTCAGCAGGTCAGGCAGCATCTCAGGAGAGAAGTAATGGGTGACATTTTGGGTCGAGACCCTTCTTCAGACTGAAGGTGTTGGTGTGCTCTCTTGGCCATTAAATCAATATGGGTGGTCTAAGAATCTGGGCCAGGTACCTGATCCAGGTTTCCATTTATGGCCATGTTTGAATCTGACTGCATTGAGGAACCCCCTTATATCTTCGTGCAGTATTCTGGACCAATTCCCAATGATAAAAAACTGCAACCATAATTTCCTTTTTATTCCGATCCCATATGTTCAGTCTCAAGTGTATCACAGATTTATTTTTAAATTAACTTGCAGAGTTCCCTGTGGCCCATGACATTTGGGCTGGCCTGCTGCGCTGTAGAAATGATGCACATGGCAGCGCCCAGGTACGACATGGACAGGTTTGGCATTGTCTTCCGTGCCAGCCCCCGGCAGTCAGATGTTATGATCGTGGCTGGCACCCTCACAAACAAAATGGCTCCGGCCCTTCGCAAGGTAACCTCAGCGGATTCTTCTTGTGTTTAGTTTTTTATTTTAGTTTAGTTTATAGATACAGCGCGGAAACAGACCCTTCGGCCCACCGAGTCCGCGCCGACCAGCGATCCCCGCGCACTAACACTACCCGACACACTGGGGACAATTGACAATTTTAACGAAGCCAATTCAGAAGATCAGAAGTGAAAGCAAAATTAGGCCATTTGGCGCATCGTCTACTCCGCCATTCAGTCATGGCTGATCTATCACTCCCTCCGAACCCCATTCTCCTGCCATCTTCCCATAACTTCTGACTCCCGCACTAATCAAGAATCTATCTATCTCTGCCTTAAATATATCCACTGACTTGGCCTCCACAGCCTTCTGTGGCAAAGAATTCCACAGATTCACCATCCAATTAACCAACACCCCTGTACAGCTTTGGAGTGTGGGAGGAAACGGGAGCTCCCAGAGAAAGCCCACTCTGGTCAAGGGGAGTACGTACAAACTCCACACAGACAGCACCTGTGGTCAGGATCGAACCCGGGTCTCTGGCACTGTAAGGCAGCAACTCTACCGCTGCGCCACCGTGCTGCCCGCGGTGCGTGTTTCTGCTCGCTTCCTTCTCCAGCAAAATGAAGATGCTGAAAAGCTGAAACAATAGCAGAGTAAGCTAGAAATGTGCAGCGGAGAGGCCAGTCAGTGAAGGAAGGAGAGAATGGCAACGTGTCAGAATCCTTGGGTCAATGTGACAATGTCCAATGTGTCAGATTTTGAGCTTGCTGCTGTTATTTTCTACAAAAATGAACCTCGGTTAGATCAGTCCCAATAGATAATTATTAAAAGTGCAATGCGATAAACCAACGAACTATTACACAATTCGAGGTGAATTCTGATTCACATATCACTGTGTTGTCCAGGTATACGATCAGATGCCTGAACCTCGCTATGTGGTCTCCATGGGCAGGTGAGAATACTAACTACAGCTTGCACCTTTGATTGGATTTTTCAACATACTTTCAACATGCCTTAAAGATGAAAGTTGAACTATGTTTCTGTTCCACGCAGCTGTGCAAATGGTGGTGGTTATTACCATTACTCCTACGCTGTGGTGAGAGGCTGTGACAGAATTGTGCCGGTGGATATTTATGTCCCAGGTAAGTAGTATTGATCATTGATCATCCTACTCATTGATCATTGGAACAGGTTGTTACAGGTTGTATTGCGTGACTCTTCCTTCTGTAGCAGTAAGAAAATAGGGACATGAAGTTATAAGAAATAGTAGATGCAGCGGGCAGACCTACAGTCTCTCTGCCCCAGAGACCCAGGTTTGATTCTGACTTCGGGTGCTGCCTTTGTGGAGTTAGCACGTTCTCCCTGTGACTGCGTAGGTTTCCTCTAGGTCCTCCAGTTTTCTCCCACATCCCAAAGACGTGTGAGTTTGTGGGTTAATTGGCCTCTGAATTGGCTCTGACTGTGTAGGCAGTGGATGCAAAAGTGGGGTAACATAGAACTAGTGTGAACAGGTGGTCGATGGTTGGCATGGACTTAGTGGGACGAAGGGCCTGTTTCCATGCTGCATCGTTCAATCAATCACCCTATCAGATTGTTACCAAAACTATGCCAGTTATCTTCTGGAAAACCATCATCCCCTCCCTGGTCTTAGCTGAAGTAACACAGCAAATTCTGCATCAATTAAGGATGGTGACATCCAGGTTTTATGAACTAATTAAAATAAAACATGGTGGGTAAACAAGATTCCTTCAGTAATCACTAACTGTAAGGAAAGGATGGATTTTGGATTCAAGTGTGTGTTTTAAGTTAACAACAGTAGACTGTACTTGTTATAGTTCATGTACAACTATTTTAGATGTTTCGATTTATATTAATCAAAGATAAAACACGTGGCAAGTGATTTTGCTTTCTAATAGGGTGGGAATGGATGAGAAAGTGGGATAATCTAGACCTAGTGTGAACGGGTGATCGATGGTCGACGTGGACTTGGTGGGCCGAAGGACCGGTTTCCATGCTGTATCTACTTATCTATCAATCAGTGCAAAGTACAGACCAAAGCGATCTCCTGCCCCCAGTGTTCCCAATCCTGGATCTGATTGAAAGATTGTGTGTTAAAGAATGCATCAACCAAGTGAACCAGTGACATGGAAGGGGGAGGGGGAGAAATTAAACTCAATGTGTGATAACTTCATGAAACCAAACAATTCTGGAGGCTAGGTAGAAGAATGGTTGTGTCTCCAAATTAAATTCCTTACAATGTGTTCCTATTCCCTTTTATTAAATGCATTTTCTCTGGTATTTGATGTCCCTTTCACCATAGGCTGCCCACCCACAGCAGAAGCACTTCTGTATGGATTGCTGCAGCTTCAGAAGAAAATAAAGAGGGAAAGAAGGGTCAGCGTCTGGTATCGAAAATAAATAGAGGGTATAATTGCAACCAGTATTTATGAAGCTTGTGGATTAATGATCTGATTCTGTGGTGGAGAATGATCGCTTTACATTGTGATATTATCTGTAACGACATCCTATAAAAATCTGTTTTAAAGTTGAATTTCTATGGCTTTGTATATTTTTGATTTTCTGTTCTGAGGCAATTGTAGATTCAATCATTTCTGCCATTTAAAACCAACAACACTTGGTATCAGTGCTGTTTCCCTGACCTTTATTGTTCCTTTCCCTTTTTCTTGGATTCCAAGAGAATAAGATTAGAAAGGTTTAGAGAGATATATGGGACAAATGCGGGCAGGTGGGACGAGTGTCATAGAGTCATACAGTGTGGAAACAGGCCCTTTGGCCTAACTTGCCCACACTGACCAACATGTCCCATCTACACTAGTAGGGCGGCACGGTGGCGCAGCGGTAGAGTTGATGCCTCACAGCACCAGAGACCCGGTTCGATCCCAACTACGGATGCTTGTCTATGTTCTCCGTGACCTGCGTGGGTTTTCTCCAGGATCTCCAGTTTCCTCCCACACTCCAAAGACGTACAGGTTTGTAAGCTAATTGTCTAGATATAACTCTAAATTGTCCCTAGTGTGTAGGGTAGTGCAAGAGTGTGGGGATCGCTGGTCGGTGTGTACTCGGTGGCTGAAGGGCCTGTTTCTGTGCTGTAAACTAAACTAGTCTCACCTGCCTGCATTTGGCCCATACCCCTATAAACCTGTCCTATCCATGTACATATCCAAATGTTTCTTAAACATTGCAATAGAAGCTGCCTCAACTACCTCCTCCAGCAGCTCATTCCATACACCCACCACCCTTTATGTTGCAAAGTTATCCTTCAGTTTCCCATTAAATCTATCCCCCCCTCACCTTAAACTGTCCTCTGGTTCTCGATTCCCCTACTGTGGGCAAGAGACCATACGTTTACCTGATAGTGTAGATGGGGCACCTTGGCAAGTTGAGCCAAAGGGCCTGTTTCCATGTCATATCATTCTGTACCGCTGAAATAGTTTTCCCAGTAATCTCCCTGACGTACTAGAAATGTCTTTAACATAGACTCTGGGCACATTACCCTTTCCCACCTTTTGAGAATTGGAAAAACTCCAGTCTGTGACACAAAGGAACATTGGCAGCAAGGAACTAAAGTGCTGTGAATGCTTTGGCTGTCTAAAGCTGGCAAAGAGAAATGCCTGGGGAATTCTAGCTAGTCCGTCACCAAGACGAGTAGTGGAGACGAGATACTTAAGGAATAGTTTAAATCCAAGAAAGATGATGCCACAATATTATTTATTAGATTTTTATTCCAAGCTTCCCTCAGTACAAAGTGCTTGCAACATTGTGCCCAACACTACTCTCTGGCAGTAATTTGTGACCTTCCCGTTCGCAGCCCCTTAACCGTGAGTGGAAAAACTATTTGGGTTAAATTTCGCCTATTATTAAAATAATGAATATAAATATTTTCTTGGGTTAAAGTTATTCACTTTAAAATCTATAACTGCATCAGTTGTAATTATAAAGTAAGAGAATAGCCAAGCTTCCTAACGATAGGACAGCCCTTCGAGGTAACTGTATGTATAATCTCCTTGAGTACAATAGTCCCTATTTTAAAAAAATCCCAAGAAAAGTAAGACATCTAGTGAGGACATGGTTAAGAGTGTAAGGCAAATGTGGGCATGTACACTTTGATAGTCCATAGGCACTTGTACAGTGGCTATCCTGATTTCAAAGTGTTTGATACCAATACTTTTGTTTCATTGTAATGAAAGTAGAATATTCATATCAACTTGTTCTCCACTTTCAACGTATTATAAGGAAAACTATGTTGGAAATTATATGAAATTAATAATTAACATGTTCTAAGACCATTCTGAATCTCAAAGAGAAATGAATGTTCCTCCTAACAGAGCTTTGGCTTTGTTAGTCCTTCGTTACCCTGGCTGTGATCATCTTGTGGAAAGAGTAGTATCTGCAGTCATTTGGGGGAGTGATGTCCATGACAGTGGTCTTAATGTTCTCCTTCTTGAAGCCAGCGTCCACTAGATGAGATACTTGGGTCTCCTGGACAAGTAAATATGAATGTTACTTTGTAAATTGTGAAACCGTGCACCACACAGCATGTCCCAAAAAGGTCCATTTTATTACTGCAATATAAAATTGGTTTAACATGCAAACCCTCTCCATTTTTTCAAAATATTTTGGGTGTTCACCAAGTAAATGTCAGTGGGGCAGGGGAAATAACACTTATCATCTTGATCATTGCATATTGGCATCAGGTAGGACAAAGCTTGTATCTAGAATAAATCTCCTTCTGCAAAAATGGACAATACATCACAAGGCCATTTTGTTCCGGAACCGCTTCGCTTCCCTTGCCTGTATATTGTATGACCCATCTGAGTGTGATTGTGATTTTGCTCTTGGGTGAAATGAAATTAAGGTCGTGTTTCACAATCAGTATAAACTAGATTTGGGCTGTTTGTTTCAGCTAGAGTGGAAAACCACATATGTTCCTTTCTCAAGAAAGTTTATATATTCTGTTGAATAAATAAAGGGAATTAATATTTTGTGGTGTGCCTTTAATTACCATTCTCGTCTTTTAAGGCATCGGTAGTGAGTTGAAATTTCGCTACAGAACCTTGGCACATGACTGGGGCCAAGTGTAAGAATGCTGAATGAAGTGTCCTGTCTGGACTGTGGGAGTTCTCCCTTTGCCCTGGATTGCTGGTCGGCGCAGACTCAGTGGGTTTAAAGGGCCTGTTTCCACGCTGTATCTCTAAGACGGTTTGTAGTTAGTTGGTGTTTGTGGTAACTCTAAACTAATTCATGTTTTCCAGAGATACTGCCTGACCTGCTGAGTCACTGCAGTACTTTGTGCCCTTCCAACAACCATCAGGCTTTTGAACACCACAAACACCGACTAAACTACAAACTGTCTTGGTCGCACTAGGGACTTTGAGCTTTTATTTTGCACTAATATTTTTTTAAATTATTGAACTTTTGTTTATTATGTTATCTATAATTACTGTGTTTACAGACCAGTTGTGCTGCTGCAAGAATTTCATTGAACTATGACAATTAACCACTCTTGACTCTTTTAAACCCACATCTCTATAACCTTAGCCTACCAGCAGAGTTAGAATGTATTTCCCTTCGATACAAGCACATGCAAAAATCTCACACTGAGTTTATGGTAGTTTCACTAGAACTGAAATCACAATTCACCTTTATTTCATAATACAGTTGCATGCTTAAGTGCCGCTTTTTCCATTAACAACAGTAGCTTTGGGGAGTAGTGTGAATGTGTTTGATTCCTACCTGGAACATTTTCTCAATGTCATCATACTTGCCCTTCAGCAGCTCTCCCCAGGAGGTGAGGTTGCAATATGTAAGGACACCACCTGGTTTCAGCAAACGCAAAGCATGTCCCTGATGGAACGTTTAAACAGAGGATATCAGTTGCAGTTGGCTGCCTTTTCTCTACGACCTTCATTCATATTTAAAATGGTTGCCTTATCCAAAATGGCATTGCACACACTAAGTCAATATTAATCCAATATTATTAGCAATGCATGCATTTATTTCAAGAATACAAAAACAGGGATGTTTGCTGAGGCTCTAAAAGGAGCTAGTCAGACCATATTTGGAGTATTGTGAGCAATTAGATAGATGAGCTATGAATGAATGGCATAGTCTTGATGGTCTGAATGGCCTAATTCTGCTCCTGTCACTTATGAACTTAATAGAGGAATGAGAAGGGAGATGGGGCAATGAGCAAATAGGACGACTATATTTTCTGAGTTTATTTTGTGGAGAAAAGGTGCCAGGACAGTAGTTAGGTTGGAAATTAAAAGTCGTGCAGTGTTGCAATGAAGACATTTTCAGAAAACTGAAGTGAATGTGCAACACAAACACAAGGCAAAATGAGGTACAGAGGTTTGAAAACGCATACCTCCAGATTCAGCGACAGTTTCTTCCCAATTTTTATCAGGCAGCTGAACCGTCCTCTCATCAGCAAGAGTACAGTCCTGACCTCCCATCTGCCTCATTGGAAACCTTTGAACTATCTTTAATCAGACTTCAATGCTATATCGTTGCACTAAATGTTGTACCCTTTATCCTTTATCTGTGACTGTGGACAGCTTGATTGTATTGATGTATAGTCTTGTCTTTGACTGGAGAGCCAGCAAACAAAAGCTTTTGACTATACCTCGGTACACATGATAATAATAAACTAAACTAAAGTGCCATGATGCCATATCCTAACTACAATCAGATGCTCATCATTAATACCTGATCAGCTCCACTGTCCTGCGGTGCTGTTCGTGGCTGAGTAGTATACAACGTGCAGTGCTTATCCCACAAGAAAGTTACATTGCAATGTAGAAACAGAGGCTTTTCAACCTCTTGCCTCAGTCTCTACTCTAATCACCTCTCTCCGAGTAGTTATGTTTCATTCAACTCCCAGTAATATAAAAATACCTTTGAAATAACTGGATGTAAACCGCTTTATCTTGTGTAATTCGTGCTCCTGATTCCATCAGAATTGTTTATTTCACTGTAAAACCGTACCCAGAAATGTTTGTGCAATATGGATCAAAAGGACTCCCATTTATAGTTAGTTTAGTTTACTGTCACGTGTACCGAGGTACAGTGAAAAGGTTTTTGCAGCGTGCTAACCAGTCAGCGGAATGACCAGTTCAGTTTAGTTTATTGTCACATGTACTGAGGTACAGTTAAAAGCTTTTGTTGTGTGCTAACTTGTCAACAGAAAGACAATACATGATTACAATCGATGTATTCCCATCTAATGTATCTATACACTGCCTAGATGTATAGATACATTATATGGGAATAACATTTAGTGCAAGGTAAATCCAGCAAAGTCCGATCAAGGATAGTCCGAGGGTCATCAAATAGTTCAGCACTACTCTCTGGTTGTGGTATGACCATACATGATTACTGTCCACAATGTACAGATACAGGATAAAAGGAACAACTTTTAGTGCAAGATAAAGTCCAGTAAAGTCTGATTAAAGATAGTGCGAGGGTCTTCAATGAGGTAGATAGTAGTTCAGGACCGCTCTCTAGTTGATGGTATGATGGTTCAGCTGCCTGATAACAGCTGGGAAGAAACGGTCTCTGAATCTGGAGGTGTGCGTTTTCAAACTTCTGTGCCTCTTGCCTGATGAGAGAGGGGAGAAGAGGGAGTGACCGGGATGAGACTGGTTCTTGATTAAGCTGGTGATCTTGCCGAGGCAGCGTGAAGTGTAGATGGAGTCTGTGGAAGGGAGGTTGGTTTGTGTGATGGTCTGGGCTGCATCCACAGTTCTCTGCAATTTTGCTGCAAACTCTCTAATTTGGTTTGGTAACCGTTCAATTCAAATCAAAAAAGGAACTTTGAAACAACCATAGAAGATTTTAATTTATTTAATTCATGCCCCTGGATCCATTAGAAATAGTTTATTTGATTGTAAAATCTCAGCCTGAAATGTTAGTGGAAAATGCATCAAAAATACTCCAACTTGCTGCAAAGTGTCTAATTTGGTGTTTCTGCTGTTTGCTTGCCATTTCAAACCAAGACCCAATGGGTCTAGTCTTACCTTTATAAAAGCAAACTGATGTGTGTGCCATGTTTCTTCTGACAGAGGGTATGTATCGTAAAGAATGCCTAGAATGCAAAGAGTTAAGAGAAGAAGACTTAATTCTATCACACCCAGAAAGAGAAACAGCATTTTACCTTACATAAAATGGCACAGAGGCGCAGCGGTAGAGTTGCTGCCTTACAGCACCAGAGACCTGGGTTCAATCCTAACTACAGGTGCTGTCTGTACAGTTTGTATGTTCTCCCTGTGACCGCGTGGGTTTTCTCCGGATGCGTTGGTTTACTCTCACACTCCAAAGACGTACAGGTTTGTAGGTTAATTGGCTTCAATAAAATGGTAAATTGTCCCAAGCGTGCAGGATAATGCAAGTGTACGGGGATCGCCGTTCAGCGCAGATTCAGTGGGCCAAAGGGCCTATTTCCGTGCTGTATCTCTAACATCTAAAATTATCAACATTTGTACTAAATCCCACTTCTTAATTTAGCCTTGGGTGGTAAAGCACCTGTCTGCACACACCTGCCAGTTGAAAGGCAACTTCCTAAACTTGAATTTGGGTGCTTAAAGAGCTAAAAAAAAATCTCACTTGGCAAGTCCTTTGCTAACAGGAATTTTACTGGCAGCGGAAGCTGCCAACCAAATCTCAGCAAGTGTACGGACAATGTTTGGACAGTGGAACGTACTCAGTTACCACAAAAGGCACTTGTTTAACCCATTGCCTTGGAGCTAATTTAGTTCTTTGGCTACTAATCATTGGTATTCTAAATGCTTAGACTAATGGGAGGTGTGGAGAAATTCGGTCATGCCTCACTATGAATGTTAAACAATTACACATTGCAACTTGAGTAAATAAATACCATGTCCTAAATGGTTAAATAGCTAATACTTTCCAAACCCCATAAATATCGGGCAGCCACGGTGGTGCAGCGGTAGAGTTGCTGCCTTACAGCACTTGCAGCGCCGGAGGCCCGGGTTCGATCCTGACTACGGGTGCTGTCTGTACAGTGTATGTCCTCCCTGTGACTTTGTGGGTTTTCTCCGAGATCTTCGGTTTCCTCCCACCCTCCAAAGACGTACAGGTGGGAAGGTTAATTGGTTTGGTATAAATGTAAATTGTCCCTAGTGTGTGTAGGATAGTGTTAATGTGTTAATGTGCGGGGATCACTCATGACCTTATGATCTTTCTCCCTACAGACATTTTGGGTGATGGATTGATGAGGTGTGTAGACAGATACAGTAGTGGTGTTTAAGAGGCTTTTCCATAGGCACATGGATATGCCAGGAATGGAGGGACATGGATGACGTGCAGGCAGTGGAGATTAGGTTAACTTGGCATCATGTTCGGCATGGATATCGTGGACCGAAGGGCTTGTTCCTGTGCTACACTGGTCTCAGTGTGTCGTCATAACAAGAGGAGTTGAGTATAGGAGCAAAGAGGTCCTTCTACAGTTGTACCGGGCCCTGGTAAGACCGCACCTGAAGTACTGTGTGCAGTTTTGGTCTCCAAATTTGAGGAAGGATATTCTTGCTATTGAGGGCGTGCAGCGTAGGTTCACTAGGTTAATTCCCGGAATGGCGGGACTGTCGTATGTTGAAAGGCTGGAGCAATTAGGCTTGTATACACTGGAATTTAGAAGGATGAGGGGGATCTTATTGAAACATATAAGATAATTAGGGGATTGGACACATTAGAGGCAGGAAACATGTTCCCAATGTTGGGGGAGTCCAGAACAAGGGGCCACAGTTTAAGAATAAGGGGTAGGCCATTTAGAACGGAGATGAGGAAGAACTTTTTCAGTCAGAGAGTGGTGAAGGTGTGGAATTCTCTGCCTCAGAAGGCAGTGGAGGCCAGTTTGTTGGATGCTTTCAAGAGAGAGCTGGATAGAGCTCTTAAGGATAGCGGAGTGAGGGGGTATGAGGAGAAGGCAGGAACGGGGTACTGATTGAGAGTGATCAGCCATGATCGCATTGAATGGCGGTGCTGGCTCGAAGGGCTGAATGGCCTACTCCTGCACCTATTGTCTATTGTCTAATAGTCCCAACCTGAAACGGGCAGTGGCACGACTGTAGAATTGCTGCCTTACAGCGTCAGAGACCCGGGTTCGATCCTAACTCGATTCTGACTATGGGTGCTGCCTATATGGAGTTTGTAAGTTCTTCCTGTAATCGTGTGTGTTTTCTCTGGGTGTTCCAGTTTCCTCCCACACCCCAAAGACATGCAGGTTTATAAAAATTGTAAATTGTCACTATGTAGGATTGTGCTAGTGTACGGGGGACTGCTGGCTGGCCCAGACTCTGTGGGCTGAAGGGCCTGTTTCCACGCTGTATCTCCAAAGTGTTCTTAAGTACAAATGTGCTGCTAATAACATGCGGTAGTGCCAGGGAGCCAACTGCTTGCTTTAGTCATGTTTCTATAGACTGTTATGTTGTTTAGTGTAGAGATTTGTCAAGGAGAGATGATGTATTTTAACATAGGCACTGACATGTGGGAAGTGGCTGTAAGGATTAGGAATGGTGGAGAAACGACCTCCAGGTGGGTACAAAGCGCCGTGCCAGCGTGCGGTTCAAGGTCCTGGAGCCAGGCGCCAACGCCACAAAATGGTCAACGGCAACAACAACACACTCGCCAACCCAACGGCCAGAGATAACTTCACTGTGGAAGCAGTGGGAAGATAGGCCTTGTCTGCCGCAGCAGGAAATCCAACCGCAGGCGAAACATTCCCCTCCCCAACCAGGACAACATCAAAGACGCACCTTCATAGTGAGAGGATTTGAGTATTCGAGCAAGGAGGTCCCACCACCGTTGTACAGGGCCATGGTGAGACTGCACCTGCAGTATTGTGTGCAGTTTTGGTCTCCTAATATGAGGAAGGACATTCTTGCTATTGAGGGAATGCAGCATAGGTTCACCAGATTAATTCCCAAGATGGCAGGACTGACACATGATGAAAGAATGGAGCGACTGGGCTTATATTCACTGGAATTTAGAAGGATGAGAGGTTTCCGATGTTGGGGGAGTCCAGAACCAGAGGTCACAGTTTAGGAATAAGGGATAGGCCTTCGAGCCAGCACCGCCATTCAATGTGATCATGGCTGATCATTCTCAATCAGAACCCCGTTCCTGCCTTCTCCCCGTACTCCCTGACTCCTCAATCCTTAAGAGCTCTATCCACTCACACTAGTTCTATGTTATTCCACTTTCTCAACCACTCTCTGCACACTCTCTCCTGAAAGTAATCAGGAGATTACTTTGGTTGGTTGCCAAGGCCCTAACCGCCAGAATTCCCTTCCTTATACTCTCCACAATTTCCTTCAGGACTTCTTGAAGGGCAGTGCAGTGACCTAGCGGTAGAGTTGCTGCCTTACAGTGCCAGAGACCCAGCTTTGATCCTGACTATGGGTGCTTGTCTGTATGGAGTTTGTACATTCTCCCTGTGACCTGTGTGGGTTTCCTCTGGGAGTTCCGGCTTCCTCCCACACTACAAAGACGTACAGGCTTGTAGGTTAACTGGCTTGGTATAATTGTAAATTGTCCCTAGTGTGTAGGATAGTGTTAGTGTGCGGAGATCGATGGTCGGCGTAGACTCAGTGGGCGGAGGGGCCTGTTTCCGCGCTGTAACTCTAAACTAAACTAAACATCTCTGAGGGCCTCCATCCATCACTAAACCTTTGGTCATCTCATAATCTCCTTGGGAATGTTTTACCACATTAGCGTAATTACACAGACATTGTTAACATACTGCCGATGGATCAGAATCCTAAGTTTAAATATACTACAATTGCAGATTATTTTTTTTCTGAAAAGAGATTTTAACGTCAAACTTACCATCAAAATGTGAATCTGGTAATGTTGAGACAACGTCCTCCCAAAGTCCTTTGAGAGGAACAATCTATTAAGAAAAATGGATGTAAGGTTAGTGTTGTGGGCCAATTCTGACGGCTATTTCACAATTATTGGAGATTTACCTAGAAAATAGAGATGTAACTACATTGAAAAAAAGATCAAATCACCTGGTGTTGGTCAGTAATATCCCCCATTCTATCATCTTTACCATGTATGTGTAATAGTATCTTCAGGTTCTTAAAAAAATATCACAAAGCTTCCCACATCGTGTTGCTTTGAAGTGACTATTTAATTTCGGCTAGAATTATTCTGCTCTGAAGCACCTTCAGTTTTCTGTCGAGTTGAGTTGGTACACTTGTGTTACAATACTGTCTCCCCCGCTCTGAGCTTTTGGATTTGAATTTAATCAAACTGGATGCCTCCAATGTCAGAGAGTTTTCCCTTCTCTGCTACTCCTTCCAAGTCCCACCTTACGGTTATGGGGAGAAGGCAAGAGAATGAATGGGGTTGAGGGGGAAAAATAGATTTTGTTTCAACTTTTGATTTCGAGAGGCAGCGTGAAAGCAGGCCCTTCGGCCCACTGGAATGTGGGAAGAAACCGGAGCACCTGGAGAAAGCCCACGTGGTCACAGGGGGAACGTACAAACTCCACACAGGCAGCAGCCGAGGTCAGGATCGAACCCGGGTCTTTTGGCGCTGTGAGGCAACAGATCTACCAGCTGCGCCACTGTGCCGCCCGTGATCGAGTGGCGGAGTGGGCTCGAAGGGCCGAATGGCCTCATTCTGCTCCTCTGTCTTGTGGTCTTAAAAGAAGCATAAAAGGAGCAGCGATAAAAAAATTAATTAAGTTGCTGGAAAAAGTGGTGGATAATGGGGTGGCGAGCTGAAAGGGCACTCACCTTGTGAGGTTGTTCCTTCGCCCACTCCTCCAGCCGCTTAAATACGCCGTCGTTGCATTCAATGATCCAGTGCTCCTCGATATTTAACGACTCAATCTTAGTGGCAGCAATTGCCATCCCAAAGCCGATCTCCAGAACTCGTCCTCCTAGCCAGAGAGAAAACAAGTGGTCTCACTGGTGTTTCCCCCTTCCACGTTAGTTGCACTCCACATAGAACAATAGACAATAGGTGCAGGAGGAGGCCATTCGGCCCTTCGAGCCATTCAATGTGATCATGGCTGATCATTCACAATCAGTACCCCGTTCCTGCCCTCTCCCCATATCCCTTGATTCTGTTAGTCCCAAGAGCTGTATCTAACTCTCTCTTGAAAACATCCAGTGAATTGGCCTCGACTGCCTTCTGCGGCAGAGAATTCCACAGATTCACAACTCTCTGGGCAAAATCGTTTTTCCTCCTCTCAGTCCTAAATGGCCTACCCCTTATTCTTAAACTGCGACCCCCTGGTTCTGGACTCCCCCAACATTGGGAACATTTTTCCTGCATCAACCCTGTCCAATCCCTTAAGAATATAATATATGTTTCTATAAGATCCCCTCTCATCCTTCTAAATTCCGGTGAATATAGCCCAGTCGATCCAGTATTTCATCCATGATCCATATCCCTCCAAGTGCCTATCTAAAGGTCTCTCAAACACCATGGCATGGTCATATCTGCACCAACACCCTTGGCAGTATGTTCTAGGCACCCAAATCTCTGCATTAAAACGTTTGCCCTATACTACTGCTTTAAACTTTGCCCCCTCAAGCTACGGCCTCTAGTTCTTGACAACTCCACTCTGGGAAAACATGCTTCTGACTGCCTACCCTTTATCTTTAGACTTTAGAGGTAAAGGGCGGAAACAGGCCCTTCGGACCACCGAGTCCACACCGATCGGTGATCACCCCGTACAGTAGATTCTTATTGAAGCCAATTAACCCACACACCTGTACGTCTTTGGAGTAAGGGAGGAAACCGGAGCACCCAGGGAAACCCCATGCGGTCACAGAGAGAACGTACAAACTCCGTACAGACAGCACCCACAGTCGGGATTGAACCTGGGTATCTGGAGCTGTGAGGCAGCAACTCTACCGCTGCGCCACTGTGCTGCCCACTGTGGACAGTGCCCCTGTAGCTGATACCCTGTAGTCCAGGCAATGTTGTGGTGATTCCTCTTCTGCACCCTTGCCAAAGCCATCTCCTTCGTATAATGTCACTTCAACCCAGTGTCTTCACTTCTACCACTGGAGACACAGAGGAAATCTGCGTCACAACTGCAAAGGTGATTGTGCTCACTTGCTAAAGCAGCTTCAGGCTGGAACTCGCCACAGTGACGGGGGGAGTTTAAAAATCAATTCAATCCTAGACATACCACCCTCTGAAATAGAAAGCCACTGGTTCACATTCAATAAATACCAGCCCTGTTGGCACATCTTGAATGAATGAGACAGCTGGAGCACTGGCCGCAGGTTAACAGCTGCTGGGTTAGTTTAGTTTAGTTTAGAGATACATTGTGGAAACAGGCCCTTCGACCCTCAGACTCCATTCCAACCAGCAATCACCCATACACTAATTCTATCCTACACACTAGAATACACTGGAATTTAGAAGGATGAGAGGAGATCTTATTGAAACGTATACGATTATTAAGGGGTTGGACACGTTAGAGGCAGGAAACATGTTCCCAATGTTGGGGGAGTCCAGAACAAGGGGCCACAGTTTAAGAATAAGGGTTAGGCCATTTAGAACTGAGATGAGGAAAAACCTTTTTCAGTCAGAGTTGTGAATCTGTGGAATTCTCTGCCTCAGAAGGCAGTGGAGACCAATTCTCTGAATGCATTAAAGAGAGAGCTAGATAGAGCTCTTACTGAGTCAGGGGGGTATGGGGAAAAGGCAGGAACGGGGTACTGATTGAGAATGATCAGCCATGATCACATTGAATGGCGGTGCTGACTCGAAGAACCGAATGGCCTCCTCCTGCACCTATTGTCTAAGCCAATTAACCCACAAATCTGCACGTCTTTGCAATGTGAGAGAAAACCGGAGCAGCCGGAGAAAACCCACGCAGGTCACGGGGAGAATGTACAAACTCCATATAGACAGCACCTGTAGTCAGGATCGGACCTGGGTCTCTGGGGCTGTAAGGCAGCAACTCTACCGCTGCGCCACTGTGCCCAACAACCATCAGGCTATTAAACACTGTGCAAAGTGCAAGGGAATGGCTGATCGTCCATATTGCCTAACCTCCTTCCAAATGCCTCCAATTCCATTACATAAGCATGCCTTGACCTCATGCAAGTCAGTCATAGAGTCATAAAGCATGGAAACAGGCCCTTTGGCCCAACTTCCCCATGCCAACCAAGATGCCCCATCCACATTAATCTCACCTGCCCGCGTTTGGTCCATATCCCACTGAACCTTTCCTATCCATGTACCTGTTCAAATGTCTTTTAAATTTTGTTATAGAACCTGCCTCAACCGCCTCCTCTGGCAGTTTGCTCCATATACCCACCACTCTCTGTGTGTTTGAAGGTTTGACAGATAATTTTAGATTCAGTAAGCTCAGAAACAAAACCAAACCCCGAATTCTATTAAAAAAGGAGATATTTCATTTCATTTTATTTTATTTCGAACATGTTAAAAGACATCAATTAAAAAACAAAATAAACAAAAAAACAGAAGAAATACAAGGAATTTCATCCATTACTTAACATGTGCGAAAAGGAGTAGGAAGAAGTGTGAACTTATTTAATCCTGCCCCCATTCCCTAATCAATATTTATCAAGTATCAGATATTAATACAAAAATACTCATACACCCTTATATGTTCATATAGATATACTTATTTAAATAATGATGTGTTATTGCCTCTCTACCAATAACCTGTATGAAACTTTCCAATCCGGATTCCACAGTACTGAAACTATGCTCCTCAAAATCACCAACGACCTTTTCCTCTCCTCTGACGCTGGCAACCTCAACATCCTCATCCTACTTGACCTCAGCGCCGCCTTTGACACCATAAATCACTCCATTCTCCTCACCCGACTTGAAACCTCCTTTAACATCACCGGCACAGCCCTATCCTGGATCAAATCTTACCTCTCCGACAGGCACCAGTTCATCTCCATTAACAACTGTAAATCCCCAACCGCTCCCCTCCCCCAAGGTGTCCCCCAAGGCTCAGTCCTGGGCCCCCTCCTCTTCATCCTCTACCTGTTCCCCCTTGGTCAATTAATCCGCCGTCATGGTCTCAACTTCCACTGCTTCGCCGATGATATCCAGCTCCTCATCTCCACCAAGTCAATCTCCACCACCACACACTCTACACTGACAAACTGCATCACTGAAATAAAATCTTGGCTTCAATCAAATTTCCTCAAACTCAACTGCAACAAATCCGAAATCATCATCATTGGTCCAAAAACGCTCACCAAATCCACCCAAAACTTCATCCTCAACATTGATGGTCTCCCAGTATCCACCTCCCCTCACATCCGGAATCTTGGAATCATCTTTGATCAAACCCTCCCCTTCGACAAACACATCAAACACATCACCAAGACAGCCTTCTTCCACCTCAAAAACATCGCCCGTCTCCGTCCATCCCTCTCCTCCACAGCTGCAGAAACCCTCATCCACGCCTTCATCACCTCCCGTCTGGACTACTGCAACAGCCTCCTCTATGGCTCACCCTCAAAAATCATCAGTAAACTTCAATACATTAAAAACTCCGCTGCCCGTCTACTCACCCACTCCCCGATCCGTGACCATATCACCCCCGTCCTTTACAAGCTCCACTGGCTCCCCATCCCCCAGAGAATCCAGTACAAAATCCTCCTCATGACCTACAAAGCCCTCCATAACCTGGCCCCATCCTACCTGACTGACCTCCTCCACAGTCACACTCCCACCTGCACCCTCCGCTCTGCTGCTGCCAACCTCCCCCCCCCCCCCCCTCCCCATCCGGACCAAACTCAGATTCTGGGGGGACAGGGCTTTCTCCATCGCTGCTCCCACCCTCTGGAACTCACTACCCCAAACCGTCAGAGACTCCTCCTCACTCACCACATTCAAAACATCACTGAAGTCTCACCTGTTCAGCACTGCCTTCAACCACTGAAGGTCACCTCACCTTCTGTCTCCTTTTTCTGTTCGTTTACTTATTTATCTATTTATTTTCTTCTCTATGTTCTAGTAATCCCTGTAAAGCGTCTTTGAGTGTTTGAAAAGCGCTATGTAAATGTAATGCATTATTAATTATTATTATTATTATTATTATTATTATTATTATATGTAGACCCCTGGTGACTGTTAATCCCCCTCCTCACTGTACCTAGAAAAAATCATGTGTTTATATTTGTTTTTAAATTGGATGATGTTTGAACATTGTTTTAATTCCGCATTCATTCTGATCCATAGCTTTACTATTAGATTTGTATCGAGGAACTGACACAATGTTATTTGCAATCTCGCTGGCTCCCCACTCTGCATTGGAACCCTTGGACAGTAAGAGCACTTACGTCAGACTGTTGTTCACTGACAAAAAAAGTGCTGGAGTAACTCAGTAAGTCAGGCAGCATTTCTGTTAAACATGCATAGGTGACGTTTCAGGTCAGGAAACAGAAACATAGAAAATAGGTGCAGGAGAAGGCCATTCGGCCCTTTCAGCCAGCACTGCCATTCAATGACCATGGCTGATCATCCAGAATCAGTACTCCGTTCCTGATTTCTCCCCATATCCCTTGATTCCGTTAGCCCTGAGAGCTTTATCTATTACTCTCTCTTGACTGCATCCAGTGAACTGGCCTCCACTGCCTTCTGTGGCAGAGAATTCCACAGATTCACAACTCTCTGGCTGAAAAGGTTTTTCCTTATTTCAGTCCTAAATGGCCTACCCCTTATTCTTAAACTGTGACCCTGTGGTTCTGGACTCCCCCAACATGTTCCCCACAGTTTAAGGACCTTTCTTCAAACCGATTGTGGAGGGGAAAGCTGGGATGAAGGAGCGGCAGGACTAAGCGTGGCACGTGTTGTTCATTGACGACAACTCCACGTTCAACACCATCATCCTTTCCAAACGTATCATCGAACTCAGAGAACTGGATCTCTGCTCATCCCTCTGTAAAACTGGATCTTTGACTTCCTCAATCAGCAGACCACAATCGGCACGATTTGGCAACAATGCTTCTTCCTCGATGACCATCAGCACAGGAGCAACTCCGGGCTGTGTGCTCAGACCCTTGCTCTGCTCCCTCTATATGCCGACTGTAGGCCAGACTGCTCCACCACCATCTTTAGATTTGCCAACAATACCACCGTTGTCAGACGAACAATGGGTAACAATGAGTCACAGGACAGGAGGGGGATGGATAATCTGCTTGGGTGATACCAGGATAACAATCCTTCTCTCAGTGTCAGCATGACCACGGAGCTGATTGTTGCCTTTAGAAGGGGAAAGTGGAAGATCTATGAACCTATCTCCATTGACAGGACCGGCGGTGGAGAGAGTTTCCGGAGGGGAGACATTTGTTGTTGGTTCAGCAATACGTTCACAGCTACAGGTTCCTGGGCGTGCACATCTCTAAGAATCTGTCCTGAGCCCACTATTGTTTATTAGTTTAGACGCAAATGCCGGAGAAACTCAGCGGGACAGGCAGCACCTCTGGAGAAAAGGAAAAAGTGACGTTTTGGGTCGAGACCCCTCTTGGTCCAGCATTTGTGTCCATCTTCCATGTAAATCAGTTCCTTCCTGCACATTATTTTTTTTTTTGTTGCATTAATGTACCTGTGAAGCTGAGGCAAGTACAGTAAGAATGTCATTGTTCAGCTCCCCTGCATCTGACAGTTAAACACACTTGACTTGATGTTTTACATTAAAAACAGCCGCACGACATCATAACAAAGTCGACCTTGGTGGAATGTTGTTCGGTTGGTGTGTGACAACTATAACCGGGTGCTTTGAGGCATTTACTATCAGCTTCCTTTTTTTGACCCTCGAAATGTAGAGAACCCTTTGGCTTTCGACTTTTGAAAGTTACCCCTCCAGTTCCTTTGTGTATAAAAGTTTGTGGATACAAGTTACCCTTCAAGTTCCTATTCAATCTTTCCCCCCCTCACCTTAAACCTATGTCCTCTGGTTCTCGATTCCCCTGCTCTGGGCAAAAGACTGTGTATTTACCCGATCTATTCCTCTCATGATTTTGTACACCTCTGTAAGATCATCCCTCGTCCTCCTGCACTCCAAGGAATAAATGTGTTAATGTTAACGATTCTAAAACGTTTTCTCCCTTTTGTTTAACCGCCCAGTGAGTGAAAAGCAGTGACCAGCAAAAGCTGTATCTCGCCCCATACACTATCTAGCTTGCAATGAGCCAGCAACCAGCAAAATAGTGCTGCTAGTTACTCAGCCATCCTGCTTAATTTCACTGTTCATATCCCCACTGCCAACAATGGACCATTGTGAGCTCCACCTTTCCTTGATCATCGGTGCTGGCTTTGATTTGTTCTTTTCAGACTATCATTCATTTGTTCTTTGTACCTTTTCACACCTCTAGTTTCCCTCCCGCCTGACTCTCAGTCTGAAGAAGGGTCTCGACCCGAAACGTCACGTATTCCTTTTCTCCCGAGATGCTGCCTGACCTGCTGAGTTACTCCAGCGTTTTGTGCCTATCCTAAATCCACATTACATTTCCATTCACGTCACACAATTCCTGGTGGAAAGACACAAAAAGCTGGAGTAACTCAGCGGGACAGGCAGCATCTCCGGAGAGAAGTAATGGGTGACGTTTCGGGTCGAGACCCTTCTTCAGACTCTGGGAAACAAAACTGCCCCCCTTCCTGCACTTTCCACACACTTACTAAGGCATTTGCAAGGACAGGCCCAAGTGCGCTAGTCATTCAAATCCCGGTCTTATTTTGGTTGGGATCAATGACCTCTTACCTCGCCCTCAAAAAATATGTCCGTGCACTTGAGTCCAGAAAGTATCGCTGAATGAACAGAAATATTCCCCCTCCCGAACTAAAATTAGTGCGTTGCAACAGGAGTTATTTTTAGGATTGCTACAGGGAGTCAGCGCCGAGCAATGAATAAGACCTGTCAAAGACAGTGAGTGGCTGGAGTGAAAACCGGCTCCCTACTGCGGCAATGAATATGACCGAGATGTTGGTACCAACGTGTCACTCAGTGCCGACCAACAGTTACGGAACAGTTGCAAGACGCTAAACTACACTTACACTAAACTACTAGCTACTATATTGTTACCTACCACCAACCGTGCTAGTAACTACAACGCTAGTAAAACCTACCGTGCGAGTAACACTCAGTGCTAGTTACTACAGTGCAAGTTACCAAAGCTCTAGTTAAACAGTGCTAATTAGAACAACGCTAGTTACTGCACCGCGAGTGAAACACGCAGTACTAGGAAAACAAATAGTGCTAGTAACTACAAGTGCTAGTAAAACAAACTGCTAGTTATTACAGCGCTAGTAACATAGACTGCACTAGTTACAACAGTGTTCGTAAAACAGTGTTAATAAAACAAACAGTGCCGGTAAAACAAGCAGCACTGGTAACTACAGCATTAGTAACTACAGCACTGGTAACTACAGCACTAGTAACTACAGCACTAGTAACTACAGCGCTTGTAACTACAGCGCTTGTAACTACAGCGCTAGTAACTACAGCGCTAGTGACTACAGCGCTAGTGACTACAGCGCTAGTGACTACAGCGCTAGTGACTACAGCGCTAGTGACTACAGCGCTAGTGACTACAGCGCTAGTGACTACAGCGCTAGTGACTACAGTATTAGTAACTACAGCGCTTGTAACTACAGTGCTAGTAACTACAGTGCTAGTAACTACAGTGCTAGTAACTACAGTAATAGTAACTACAGTACTAGTAACTACAGTACTAGTAACTACAGCACTAGTAACTACAGTGCTAGTCAATACAGTATTAGTAACTACAGCGCTGGTAACTACAACAATAGTAACTACAGCACTAGTAACTACAGTGCTAGTGACTACAGTATTAGTAACTACAGCGCTTGTAACTACAGTATTAGTAACTACAGCGCTTGTAACTACAGTGCTAGTAACTACAGCGCTAGTAACTACAGCGCTAGTAACTACAGTATTAGTCACGACAGTACTAGTAACTACAGCGCTAGTGACTACAGCGCTAGTGACTACAGCGCTAGTGACTACAGCGCTAGTGACTACAGCGCTAGTGACTACAGTATTAGTAACTACAGCGCTTGTAACTACAGTGCTAGTAACTACAGTGCTAGTAACTACAGTGCTAGTAACTACAGTAATAGTAACTACAGTACTAGTAACTACAGTACTAGTAACTACAGCACTAGTAACTACAGTGCTAGTCAATACAGTATTAGTAACTACAGCGCTGGTAACTACAACAATAGTAACTACAGCACTAGTAACTACAGTGCTAGTGACTACAGTATTAGTAACTACAGCGCTTGTAACTACAGTATTAGTAACTACAGCGCTTGTAACTACAGTGCTAGTAACTACAGCGCTAGTAACTACAGCGCTAGTAACTACAGTATTAGTCACGACAGTACTAGTAACTACAGCACTAGTAACTACAGCACTAGTAACTACCGCAGTAGTAACTACAGCACTAGTAACTACAGCACTAGTAACTACAGCGCTGATAACTACAGCACTAGTAACTACAGCGCTAGTAACTACGGCACTAGTAACTACAGTGCTAGTAACTACAGCGCTGATAACTACAGCACTAGTAACTACAGCGCTAGTAACTACGGCACTAGTAACTACAGCACTAGTAACTACAACGCTTGTAACTCCAGCACTGGTAACTACAGTACTAGTAACTACGGCGCTAGTAACTACAGTACTAGTAACTACAGCAGTAGTAACTACAGCACTAGTAACTACAGTACTAGTAACTACAGTGCTAGTAACTATAGTATTAGTAACTACAGCGCTAGTAACTGGCTTTCTTCCAATACAACAGTTCTAGTAAAGCAGCTGCAGTTTCTGGTACAACAGCTGTACTGTGAGCAGTGCTGGTGAGACCGGTTCCCTGGGGAACAGTGGGACATGGACAGATATCTCACTCAGTGAAGTGCTGGCGGCTGGTGTGTTGTAGAGGGGCCTGAGTCGGCCAGGGCAGTGGGAGGGAGGGGGGGATGGAGGGATAGAAGGAGGGAGGGAGGGATAGAAGGAGGGAGGGAGGGAGGGAGGGGGAGGGAAGTAGGGAGGGAAGTAGGGAGGGAAGTAGGGAGGGAGGGAGGGAGGGAGGCAGCACCCTACCTTTGGAGGGAGGGAGGGAGGGAGGGAGGCAGGCAGCACCCTACCTTTGGAGGGAGGGAGGGAGGGAGCACCTACCTTTGGGGGGGGGGAGGGAGGGAGGGAGGGGTGGAGTGAGTGAGTGAGTGGGGCACCCTACCTTTGGAGCCGGCAGCCACTGCCAGGGAGTGCATGAACGGAGTCTGCCAGCGGTCCATGACGCGCTTCCCCAGGATCTGCAAGTGCGCATCGGACTCATCGTACTCGGCGTGGGCGAGCCTCCAGTCGGGTTTGCAATCCTCTCCCGGGGAGAAGGTGCGGGTCATGTCTCTGGCTGCAGGCGGCGAGGGGAGAAGGGCGGGCGGGTGGGATAGTTATAAAGCCCCTGGCACTTTGCGCTGACCTTGCACGTTGGTCCTGCCCCGCCTCTTCCATGGGAACAAAATCCCTGCCCATAATTGTCACGGACCTGCCTGCCTGAACTGTTCAACCCTCAACACCCACTCTCCTTCTCCTGTTTCTCCTCCTCCTCCTCCTCCTTCTCCTTCCACTACATATGATCCCTGTCACAGCTCCGTCTCATGTGTGTAATAATGAAGCAGACACAATCCGTGGTAATTACATGACTTAGTTTCTATGTTTATTGTTTCTCCCGACTGCGACCTTCCAGGCCTTGCAACCTTCAGCACACACAGCAAGCCAGCTCTCCCGCTCTCCCCTCACCTGATACACACCTCACGATACTTGCATATCAACATCATGACTCATCATCATGACATCCCTCCTTTACCAGAATTAAACTTTAAATTACAATTACTGTGTTCTTCCCCCCAATTAAACAATTCTTTACTCATTATGTTATTTTTTCCCCTTAATACAAATATACAAATAATATACAAATAATAACTTGTAAGTTAATGTACCTGTGAAGCTGAGGCAAGTACAGTAAGAATGTCATTGTTCAGCTCCCCTGCATCTGACAGTTAAACACACTTGACTCTTGATGTTTTACATTAAAAACAGCCGCACGACATCATAACAAAGTCGACCTTGGCGGAATGTTGTTCGGTTGGTGTGTGACAACTATAACCGGGTGCTTTGAGGCATTTACTATCAGCTTCCTTTTTTTGACCCTCGAAATGTAGAGAACCCTTTGGCTTTCGACTTTTGAAAGTTACCCCTCCAGTTCCTTTGTGTATAAAAGTTTGTGGATACAAGTTACCCTTCAAGTTCCTATTCAATCTTTCCCCCCCTCACCTTAAACCTATGTCCTCTGGTTCTCGATTCCCCTGCTCTGGGCAAAAGACTGTGTATTTACCCGATCTATTCCTCTCATGATTTTGTACACCTCTGTAAGATCACCCCTCGTCCTCCTGCACTCCAAGGAATAAATGTTTAAATGTTAACGATTCTAAAACGTTTTCTCCCTTTTGTTTAACCGCCCAGTGAGTGAAAAGCAGTGACCAGCAAAAGCTGTATCTCGCCCCATACACTATCTAACTTGCAATGAGCCAGCAACCAGCAAAATAGTGCTGCTAGTTACTCAGCCATCCTGCTTAATTTCACTGTTCATATCCCCACTGCCAACAATGGACCATTGTGAGCTCCACCTTTCCTTGATCATCGGTGCTGGCTTTGATTTGTTCTTTTCAGACTATCATTCATTTGTTCTTTGTACCTTTTCACACCTCTAGTTTCCATCCCGCCTGACTCTCAGTCTGAAGAAGGGTCTCGACCCGAAACGTCACGTATTCCTTTTCTCCCGAGATGCTGCCTGACCCGCTGAGTTACTCCAGTGTTTTGTGCCTATCCTAAATCCACATTATGGCGAGTCTGGAGGCTCGTTCTTTGTTGAAGAAGTTTATTGCGACAGCAATATTCGATCACAAAGTTTACATAACGAGATTACAGACAACCATTAAAACTAACTGTTCACTTCGAAGAAGTCTCTCAACTGACTACTTTGGGCGCCAAAACCGCACGTGACAACGCTGTCCAATCAGCGGTCTCACTCCCTGGACCAATCCCTACGGTCGCACCCACACGTGACCTTGCTGGCCAATCTGAGGGTTCGACACCTAGGACCACTCTCTATGGTCGCTACATGACCCCCCCCCCCAGAACCCAAGGTACGGAACCTAGCAGGGAGCCGGATTTCGCGACCAGAATGAGTAAGGAGAGGGGCAGCCGGAACCACAGGAGCGGAGGGTCCTGGACCGGGTGGAACTGCAGGAGTGGGGGGTCCTGGACCAGGTGGAACTGCAGGAGGATGGCCTCGCCGAGGCGGTTGACCGACCAGGACAGGGCTGTCCGGATCCAAATGCGCAGGTTTAAGCCGGGACACCGAGACGAGCTCACTCCTGCCGCCCACGTCTAAGGTGAAGGGCTTTAAGCAAAACCTGGAACGGCCCTTCATAGACCCTCTGCAACGGGGAACGTTGGGCATCTCTACGCAGACATACAAACTCACAGTCCTTCAAGGCAGGCGGTTCATGCACCATGAGACACCCATGACGCGAAGTCGGAACCGGAGCCAGGGAACCCACGCGTGCCCGGAGTGATGCTAACACCGACGGAACTGAAGGCAGCTGAACAGAGGACTCCGGCAGCAAATCTCCGGGTACTCGAAGTGGCGAGCCATATACTAGTTCCGCGGATGAAGCACCGAGATCCTGCTTAGGAGCGGTCCGGATGCCCAAAAGGACCCAGGGAAGTTGGTCTACCCAGTCCGGGCCCTCCAGCCTCGCACTGAGGGCCGCCTTGAGTTGTCGGTGGAACCTCTCCACGAGCCCATTAGTCTGAGGGTGGTACGCCATGGTGTGTTGTAACCGGGGGCCGTACAGCTCTGCTAGCGTGGCCCAGAGGGTAGAGGTGAACTGTGGCCCCCTGTCGGTGGCGATAACAGACGGAACCCCGAAACGGGCCACCCAATGGAGGGCCAGGGCCCTGGCACAAGAGGCAGCGGAGGTATCTGACAATGGGAAAGCCTCCGGCCACTGGGTGAACCGATCCACCACCGTGAGCAGATGGGTGTAGCCCCGGGAGGAAGGTAAAGGTCCGACTAAATCCACATGAATATGGAAAAAACGGACCGCTGGGACTGCAAACTATTGTACTGGGAGCTGGACATGGCGTTGGACTTTAGCGGTCTGGCAGGGAACACAGGAACGGGCCCAAGCAGCTACCTGCTTTTGCAGGCCATGCCACACAAACCGAGCGGCTACTAAGGCAGAGGTGGAGTGGATGGACGGGTGCGCCAGCCCGTGAATGGCATCAAACACCCGGCGCTGAAGGGAGGGCGGCACCACCGGCCTGGGACGGGGAAGGGAAACATCACACCAGACGTTTGTGCCCGCCGGCCCGCAGGCCACCTGAGCCAACTTCAACCCTGAAGTGGCGGACTGGTATGCCGAGGCGGTGTCCGCCAGGAGCTGTGCCTCCGCAAGCTCCTGGGGATCCACCTCGCAGTCTACCGCCGAAATGGGGGAAACAGCAGGCCGAGACAGGGCGTCAGCAACGGCATTAAGCTTACCCGCGACATGACGGACATCGGTGGTAAACTCAGAGATGGCAGTCAGGTGCCGCTGCTGGCGGGCCGACCGTGGGTCGGACAATTTGGAAAAAGCAAAAGTTAACGGTTTATGGTCCGTAAAGGCCACAAACGGGCGGCCTTCTAGGAAATACCTAAAGTGATGGACAGCTAAGTAGAGAGCCAGAAGCTCTCGGTCAAAGGCGCTATATTTCAGCTCAGCCGAACTCAGCTGTCGGCTGAAAAACGCCAAGGGCTGCCAAAGGCCACCGACCTGCTGTTCCAAAACCCCTCCCACCGCCACGTCCGACGCATCGACCGTCAGGGCCGTGGGGGCGGAGGCGCTCGGGTGGACCAGCATGGTGGCGTCTGCCAAAGCCGCCTTAGCTGCTGCAAAAGCCGACTCCACAGCCGAGGACCATACCAACTCTACAGGTTTACCCGCAAGGCACTGGAAGAGCGGGCGCATGACCCGCGCTGCTGCCGGGACGAACCTATGGTAGAAGTTCACCATGCCCACGAACTCTTGCAGACCCTTCACTGTGGTGGGCCGCGGGAATGCACAGATAGCCTCCACCTTCTCAGGCAAAGGGGTGGCGCCGGCAGGGGTGATTCTGTGCCCTAAGAAATCGAGAGAAGGAAGGCCAAATTGACACTTGGAGGGTTGGATGATGAGCCCGTGGTGTTGGAGCCGCTGGAATACAGCCCGCAAGTGGGCCAGGTGTTCCTGCTCCGAGGGGCTGGCGACCAGGATGTCATCTAAATAAATGAACACAAAAGGCAAATCTCGACCAACACGGTCCATGAGTCGCTGGAAGGCCTGTGCCGCGTTCTTTAAACCGAAAGGCACATGCAACCATTCGAACAACCAGAACGGAGTGATCGTGGCAGTTTTTGGTATGTCCTCCGGACGCACAGGGATCTGGTGGTAGCCCCACACCAAATCGATCTTGGAGAACACCACGGCACCTTCCAGCCCAGAAGAGAAGTCCTGGAGGTGCGGTATGGGGTAGCGGTCGGCCGTGGTGACGGCATTGAGGCGCCGGTAATCGCCGCATGGTCTCCACCCCCCAGATGCTTTGGAGACCATATGCAACGGCGAGGCCCACGGGCTGTCGGACTGACGGACAATGCCCATTTCTTCCATCTTCCTGAATTCTGCCCACGCCACCAC